>NC_137892.1:10607888-10783689 GCF_963455335.1 Martes martes | reverse complement strand
GAACCCCCCTTAGTATTTCCTACAGTGTCGGCTTGGTGGTTGCATAGCCTTTTAAGCCTTGCCAGTCTTGGAAACTCTTTATCTCTCCATCCATTTTGAATATCAGTCTTGCTGGATAAAGTATTCTTTGCTGCACGTTCTTTTTTTTTTAAAGATTTCATTTTATTTATTTGACAGACAGAGATCACAAGTAGGCAGAGAGGCAGGCAGAGAGAGAGAGAAGAGGAAGCAGGCTCCCTGCTGAGCAGAGAGCTCGATGTGGGGCTCGATCCCAGGACCCCAGGACCCTGGGATCATGACCTGAGCCGAAGGCAGAGGCCTTAACCCACTAAGCCACCCAGGTGCCCCTGCACGTTCTTCTCATTTAGTGCCCTGAATGTATCTTGTCAGCCCTTTCTGGCTTGCCAGGTCTCTGTGGACAGGTCTGATGTTATTCTGATGGGCTTTCCTCTGTACGTAAGGAGCTTCTTTGTCCTAGCGACTTTCAAGAGATTGTATCTACAATTATGATTTCTCATTTTTACTATCAGGTGCCTGTTTGGGTTTTTTTTGGAATCTATAATCTTGGGGGGAGACCGTTTTGCCTCTAGTACATGAACGCTGGTTCCAGTCGTGAGATTGGGAAAAATTTCATGAAGAACTTTGTCCACTATATCTTCTAGACTTCTTTTTTCTCCTCCCCTTCAGGGATTCCAATAATTCTGACGTTGGAACTTTTCATGGCATCATTTATTTCCCTGATTCTGTTTTTGTGGCTTCTAAGCTGTTTGTTCCAGGCTTCCTCCTTATCCGTTCTCTCTATCTGTTTGTCCTCCAGATCACTAATTCTATCTTCTGTCTCAGTTACCCTAGCTTTTAGAGAATTTAGATTAGATTGGAACTCATTGAAAGCATTGTGAACCTCATCCCTGGTGGCCTTCAGCTCTGCCCTAACATTGTGAACATCATCCCTGGTGGCTTTCAATTCTGCCTTAATCAATTATGTTTGGTCATCCATGGCTTTCTCCAACCTAGCTATTGCCTGGATAATTGTTAGCCTGAATTCTCTTTCTGACATATTGTCTATGTTGATAGCCATTAGTTCTGTTGCAGAAGGCCCCATCCTCTGTATTTTTCTTCCGTTGGGGATTCCTCCTCCTAGTCATTTTGGTGAGAGATGACTGAACAGATGTAGCTGGATATATCGACTGTGGTGCAGTCAAGGTGCACCCTGGAATGCTTCTGAGCACTCAGGATTCCCCAACCAAATGAGAGAAAAAAGAATAGAAAAAGAGAAAAGAGAGAGAGAGAGACTGGAAAAAAAGTGAAGATAAAAGAGAATGTTCAGCCCAAATGGGCCCCAAGGTAAGACTTATGAGGTATACAAACAAAAACAGACAAACAAAAAGACTGATAAAAGTATATGATGAGAGAAAAAAATATATATATATAAGCAAAAAAAGTAAGAACCTCATCAAAAAGAACCCCAAGTATAAGATTTATATACTATCAGGACAAACATAAATACACAGAGACACTGGCAGAAGAAAAAGATGGGAGCATGGTTATAGATTCTCAGTGTGGGCGAGGAAGGTTTTTTTGATTCTTCCTGGATGTATCTTGATACCTTTGTTAAAGGACTCAACTTTCCTAAGATAAAGGGGGATTAAAAATTGGTTTACCTATAGGGGTAGCATTGATTGGAGAAAGGGGGTTACCTTGAAGTTTAACTCTATATGAATATTAGAAAATAAAAATAAAAGAGGAATAAACTGGACTAAACTAAACTAGAAATAAAAAAAATTAAAAAAATAGAAAAGCAAAAGAAAAAAACAGGTGTATATATCAAAAAGTTCAGGTTAGAAGTTTATTACAGTATTTAATGTACTGGACATCTCACTGTGATGGTAAATAGGTTAAAAAATTATCTATATAAAAAAAGAAAAAAAATGAACCAGAATAGTGGGAATGAGTTAAAAAATAAAAGTTGTATATATGAAGTAGTGATGGTTGTTCTCTTGTAGTCTTTTTTTTTTTTTTCCTTTCCTGGTTTGTTTTCTTGGTGAGGGGCCTGCCACATGGGTTTTCAGTCAATGATGTTCCCTGAGTGAAGTCCTCCTGCCCCCCTCAAGGGAGTGGGCTCTGAGGAAACTGTTTTTTTCAGGCTTTTGTTCTCTGGAGGTTTTTCTCTCGCCTTGACAGCTTTTGATGGTTTTTGGAGGTTTAGAGGAAAGCAAACTGCACCCCGACCTCCCTCACAGAGAGAAGCCTCAGTATGCTCCCCTGTGGGTGCTGCAGAGCCCATATAAATTCCCCCTTGGCCACTGGCAGAGCAGGTTCCGAGTTGCGGTCCCTAGGGATGCAGGATCTCCTGCTTGTACACAAAACCATGGCAGCGGTGGCTGTCTGGGCAGCTCCAGACCACCAGAGAGGTTCCAAGCAGCTATCGTACACTGAGATTTTCCCACTGGCAGGGGCTGGGAGTGCCTGGTCTTTCTGAGTCTAAGAGTGCCGGGCTTGTGCGCACCTCTCCCAGGGGAGTGTGTGGGGTGCATGAGTCGCAAGCTCTAGCACGGTGCAGGTCCGAGGGCACCAGGCTGGGCCTTTGTGCACCTCTCTCAGGGGAGGGTGTGGGGTGCAGGCATCTCAGGCTGATAGCAAGGTGCACATTCTGCCATCTGGCATGGCTCCCAGCCCCTCACGGGAGCCAGACTCCATGCATTCTTGGGCATGCTGGTGGCTCAGGGACCAAGACCTGGTTTCTCTGCTGCACTCTTTCTAGCTCAGCACCAGAGGAGGCTGTCCTGGGTCTGGGGACTTAAGCCCCTGTCCCTAGCTGCCCCGATTCCCACAATTTCCCCCCACGATCCTTTGCTCTTTTTGAGTGCTTTCAACCAGACTCCAAGTTAATGTTGGTCCCCAGACGCAGGGCACTCTCGTATTGGGGTATTCCTTTCCAATCTGTTGTCTCTGGTGTCTCCCTCCCCCTTTTGTTTATCTTCCGATATCAGTCCGATGTTCCCACTCTGCTTTACCTGCCCACTGATGTCTTCTGCCCCTGTAGAGATCCAGACGTGTATAATTCTGATCTCATGCTGATTTCATGGGTGACTGGAGTTCTTTAGTAGGTAGTCAGCTCACTTTAGGGTACAGGTTGAAATGGCGCCTCCTCCTACTTCCCCGCCATCTTGTCTCTCTGAAGATCTATGAAGAATTCTTAAACTCCACACCCAAAAGACAGATCATTAAGTAAAATAATAATTAAAAAATGAGCTCAAGACTTGACAGACTGTTGTACAATGAAGATATACAAATAGCTAACAGACATATGTAAAAATGTTCATCATCATTAGCCATCAGGGAAATTTAAATCACATTTAATACCACATTACATGAGTTAAAACGGCAAAAATTAACAAGGGAAGAAACAAAAAATCTTGAAGAGGAAGTGAAGAAAGGGGAACCCTCTAACACTGTTGGTGGAATGAGATGGTGCAGCCACTTTGGAAAACAGTCTGGAGGCTCCTCAATAAATTAAAAATAGAGCTACCTGATAACCCTGCAATTACCCTACTGTGTATTTACCACAAAGATACAGATGTAGTGAAAAGAAGGACCATATGTACCCACAAGTTCATGGCAGCAATGTCCACATTAACCAAACTGTGGAAGGAGACATGATGCCCTTCAATGGATGAATGGATAAAGAAGATGTGGTCCATATATACAATGGAATGTTACTCAGCCATCAGAAAGGAAGAATAACCAACTTTTCATCAACATGGTTGGGACTGGAGGATTTTATGCTGAGGGAAAAAGTCAAGCAAAGAAAGTCTCTTATCATATGATTTCACTTACTTGTGGAACATAAGGGATAACATGGAGGATATTAGAAGAAGGAAGAGAAAAGTGAATTGGGGGAAATCAGAGGGGGAGACAAACCATAAGATTCTGTTGACTCAGAATGAAACAGGTTTTTTTTTTTTTTTTTTTTTTTTTTTTTTTAGGGGGGTTAGACGTATGTGTGAGCCTGGTGGTGGGTATTAAGGAGAGCATGTATTGCATAGAGTAATGGGTGTTACACGTGAACCATGAATCTTGGAACATAGCATCAAAAACTAATGATGCACTGTATGGTGACAAACAACATAATGAAAAACTAAAAACAAAAAAAAGTCACATACTGGGTCACAAATCAGGTCTCAACCAATACTAAAAGTTTGAGATGTTCCCCTGCACGTTTTCAGACAGTAATGCATTGAAACTGGAACTAAATCACAAGAGGAAATTTGGACTGAATTCAATCACTTGGATTTTAAAGAGCATCCCACTAAGGAATGATTGAGTCAACCAGAAAATTAAAGAAGAACTTAAACAATTTATTGAAATTAACAAAAATATAAACACAATGTTTCAAAACCTATGGGATACTGAAAAGGTGGTCCTTAGAGGGAATTACATAGCCATCCAAGACTCTCTCAAAAAATTAATTAGAAAAATCCCAAATGCACAAGCTAACCTTACACCTGGAGAAAAAACAGCAAATAGAGCTGAAACCAAGCAGGAGAAAAGAAAGAATAAAGATTAAAGCAGAAATCAATGAAATAGAAACTAGAAGAACAGTAGAGCTCATCAATAAAACTAGAAGCTTGTTCTCTGAAAGAATTAATGAGACCAATCAACCTCTGGCCAGACTTAGCCAAAAGAAAAGATACAGGACCCCAATTAATAAAATCATGAAGGAAAGGGGAGATATCACAACCACTGTAAAAGAAATAGAGAATTGTTAGAACATATTATCAGCAACTATATGCCAACAAATTAGGCCATCTGGAGGAAATGGATGCATTCCTGGAAACTTATAATCTATCAAGTTTGAAACAGGAAGAAATAGATAATCTGAACTGATCCATAACCAGCAAGGAAATTGAAACAGTAATCAAAAATATCCCAAAAAACAAGAATCCAGGGCCCGATAGCTTCCTGGGGGAATTCGAACAAACATTGAAAGAATAAACCATACCTCTTCTACTGAAGCTATTTCCCAAAATTAGAAATGGATGGATAGTTTCCAAACTCATTTTATGAGGTCAGCATTACCTTGATCCCAAAAGCAAAGAACCCATCAAAAAGGAGAATTACAGACCAATAACCTTCATGAACATGAATGCCAAAATACCCAACAAGATACTAGCCAATAGGATCCCATAGAACATTAAAAGAGTTATTCACAAAGGGGGAGGTGAATTCCTGGGATTCCAGGAAAGTTCAACATTGACAAGTCCACTTATGTGATAGATATTATTAACAAAAGAATGACAAAAACCATATCATCCTCTCAACTGATGCAGAAAAATCATTTGGCAAAATACAACATCCTTTCCAGGGTGGGGTAAGCCTCTGCCTTCAACTCAGGTCATGATATCAGGGTCCTGGGATCGAGCCCCATATCAGGCTCTCTGCTCAGCGGGGAGCCTGCTTCCCCCTCTCAGCCTGCCTCTCTGCCTACTTGTGATCTCTCTCTCTGTGTCAAATAAATAAATAAAATCTTTAAAAAAAAACAGCTACACAAATTATCAGAACTCATTTCTAAACTTTGTCCTATGGACATGCTGAACAATTGGTATTTCCACCTTATTGATGTCTCAGTGGACATTCTCAAGTGAATATACATAAAACACCAAGTATTCTCCTTAATCTCCAAAGATGTCTGGAAATCATGATGCCTGTTTAGACTTTATGGAGATACCTAAAACGTCAAGAGCAGGGATGAGAGAAAAGTATACACACTGGTTTGAAAAATATTCAAAGAAGTCTATTCAGAAAAATGACTTCATTGATAGGATGAAGGGAGGACCAATGTTAGCTCTAGAAACCAGTAAGTTTGTAACTATGCAAGATAATATAGGGTCCATGTCTTACGGTATCTTTATTTTTATTTATCATTTACATGGTTAAGATAATTTTGATTAGAATTAATAAAGAAATGGTTTTAATAAAATATTAGAATTAACAATTGATGCATTTAAGCATTTAATTAACAACATTCAAATGAAAATTTTATTTGACTAAAGTCAATTTGGAAGATATAATTTTATATATTTAATATATTTCATATTTTCATATAGATATATAATTAAATGTTAAAAAGTAAATAATTGTTAGATACTTGTGTTTAAAAAAATGAAACTTTTTAAACCTTAAACAAAACATTATACAATTCTTGAAAAAATTGGTGTTGTAACTTATGATCTACTGTGAAATGGTAGTAAGTACAGTGGAATTGATATTTTAATCAGTGGCTGATATCTATAACCATCAATGTACCTCTTTTCTAGATTTATAGTAAATTAAACTAAGGTCTACACTTCATGCTATACTCATGTAAATATGGTCACTTTAAATAATAATAATTCTCTCTGACAAAATATATAGTGAATAAATGAATGCAAATGAACATGCAACTGTGAGAATTTGTCTGAACTGAGGGATTTTTAGAAAAATACCTGAATTTGAAACACACATATTATCACTGACTGGTACAGCTAACATGAGATAACTGAAAAGTTCCTATGGTTTAAATTAACTCCTAAGACTATGATCTTTTTAAAAATGTGGGTATTGGTGTTTTGTTTTGTTTTGTTTTTTCCTTCTTCCTTCTTAATCAAGACCTGTAGTGTTGTAAATCTGTCTCACAAAATACACCCTTATAAAAAGACTCAGCCTCCTCCATCATCTCTAGTTGTGCATTATTCTTGGCGCTCTCATGCACCCTTTGCGTTTCCCATTGGAGGCCCCATCGCCGGCAGGTAAAGGCGCTGTTTCTCCCGTGGCTGCTAAGACTGGCACCAAGGATGAGCTGCAGACCAATGGCAGCGGTGTGGCCCCAACCTGGAGGAGCCGATGTCCGCCTTGAGCAGGGCGGTGACCCCCACGTTGCCCAGAAGGAGAAGCCGCCACTGCCCCCAAGCCAGGCCAGCCTGGAGGAGAATGAGGCGTCCATGGGGGCGAGGCCGCCAAGAGGGGCTAGGCTGCAGCTGCTGAAGGGGAGGCCACCTCCAATGCCTCCTTGATGTCTCCCCCAAGGCCGCGGACCGGCCCCGCCCTCGGCCAGCAGCAAGAGCCCAGAAACAGGAAGAATCGCAATTCCTTAGAGAAGTCTTTCCGGAGGAGTGGGTTCTCCTTCAGAAAGAGCAAGAAGGCAGCGGGAGGGCACATGGAGGCCACCAGCGCAGCAGGAGCCTCCGATTAGGCCAGGAAGACCAGGCTGCCTGGGACATCACTCCAGCTGCCCCAGAGATGGGCATGACCTCCAGAGAGCATGTCGGGGCCCCAGGCAGGTATGGGGCAACACGGGAGGAGGGGGCAGCAGAGGAGGTTGAGTGCCAGGGAAGGAAGGGGCAAGGGGGAGACCCGCAGGATGCCAAGCCCCAGGAGTCTGCCCTCAGCCTGAGAAACCGCCCACTGGGGAGGACACCAAAGCCCCCAAGGAGCCCAGCAAGGCCTAGGAGGAGGTCCAGGAGGCCGTGGCCAACTCTGCTGCCTTCAAGGGGTCTTCAGCTGTGAGCCCAGGGTGCCCTGGAGCAGGAAGCCTAGACTACAGAAGAGGGGGGCATGTCAGCCTGAGCAGCCCCCCACAGGAGGCCCAGCCCAAGTGCGGTCCTGAAGCCCACCCCCCCCATTGTTGAGATAATCCAAGAACTTTCCTGGCCCTTTGTTTGTTGGAGAGGTGCCAGGTACTGGTTTTGGAGAACTTTTCTACATCCAGGGATTGATTGTAAAGATTCTTTGTTTCTTTCTTTTTTTAACTTTTTTTTTTTAATGGTCATATTTGGTTCCCCCTCCTTCCCCACAGATCCCACCTCAAATCACTCTGTTACCACCATTCCAACAGGTCAAGAAGAGCTTAAACACCTTCCTTTGCCTTGGTTCTCTTTTGTTTTTATTTCTTTGCATCAGTATTAATGTTTTTTGCATACTTGGCATCTTTACTCAAAAATATAAACTTTCTTTGTCAATCTATGGATATCCCTATATATGAAGGAGATGGGTGGGCCCAAAGTGATAGGATTATTTTTTGACACAAATTTTGCCCACTTGTACTGCTTTCTGTATTTAATATTTTTAAATTGTCTTTGGAGTGCCTGGTGGCTAAATCAGGTAAACTTATACTCTGCTCATATTCCCTAGTCCTGTATACTGAGCCCTGCATCTGGCTCCCTGATTGGTGGGGTGCCTACTTATCTCTCTCCTGCTCCCTATTCTTGTGCTCTTTGCCAAATAAATAAATACAATACTTTTAAAAAGTTAAATTAAAAAAATAAAATTAAAAAATAAAATAAAATTTTATTTGCTTGTCACTAACTTCCTTGTTCAGAAATAGTTACATCTGTGATAGCAAAGTAGCATGCTTTGTGAAAATCAGTGAGTTTACAAACTTTTTCGGAACAATGTCCCTGAGAAACCCAAGGATGATATGTTTATAGATAAAAAAGTATGATGGTAACTATGTTCATTTTAATGGCAATGGTGAAGATGGTAAAAAATATCACAGCGACTATGCCTGGGTCACTCATGCAACTCAGATTTGAAATATCCAGTATAAATTATCCCATTCAGTCTTGTCATATTTTTTAATTTTTTTCATACTTATTTACATATAATTGACAAAAATGTTATATATGTAAGGTGCACAGCTTCATTTAAGATACTTACACTTTACAATAAACACTACAAAGTGCATATCCACCAATCCACCTAGCTTGTGTGTGTGTGGGTGGGTGTGTGTAAGAATACCACCAACTGGTGAGATCTACTGTAACAGAAAGTTTCAAATACACACTGTTCTTAACTATGTATAAATTGCTGTAAAGAGAACTTATTCAACATGTATACTGTAAACTTACCATTTGACCCACATCTTCCCTTTTCTCCCTGCCTTTAGTCACTGACAATTGCCAATCTACTCTTTACTTTTAAACACTGACTATTATATTTCATATGTAATTGTAATTATAAAGTGTTTGTCTTTCTGTGTCTGGCTTATTTCACTTCTCTTAATGTCCTCCAGGTTCATCCATGTTACTGTTATTTCATTATTTCATTTATTTAGCAATGAATATGTAAAATTAATTTCCATATTTTATCCATTATGAATCACACTACAATAATGATTACAAGAGTAAAGTATAGCTTCAAATTTGATTTCATATAATTTATTTCCTTTGGGTATATATCCAGAAGTGGGATTGTTGGAACATATGGTACTTTCAACTTTTTGAAGAACTTCTATACTACTTGCCATAATGGCTTTACTAATTTATATTCCCATCAGTAGTGCTCAAGTGTTGTGTTTTCTCTACATTCTCTGCAATACTCATTAATTTTTTCAGTTATTGATATTAGCCATTCTAAGAACTGTGAGATCATTTCTTGGGATTTTGATCTGCTCCACTAATGAGGTAAAGGCTCAGAGAGTTGAATTCAGTAATCCAAGTTTACATTTCTAATAAGTGACAGCTAGCATTAGACCTAGCATTGGCTCTAATATTCTGCAGCATGTTTTGCAATAAAGAAAAATAAACTTCTCTTCAATCTGAATCCAAAGTCAAAGTATATACTGATAAATTGGATATCTCTCTATATATCTACCTACTTACTTACCTATTTATCAGTGCTGATTCACTATTATGATATTTCATGAAGGTGTATATAGATGCACAAAGATATATGCACATACAAACACTGTGCATTTTTGATCTCCCTATACAATAAAATCCTTAGGATCACAAGCTCTAAACCATCAAAACAAATAAAAATACATTGTTTAAATATTTTAAAAGAGCATTAATTCCTAAGTCACTAAAGCATTCTGAACTCTGTACTGTTTGCTCTTTTTTATAGAATCTGCTGTGGAAATATTAGATAGCATGAAAAATACCATGTATGACATTGCAGATGTACTGTAGGGACTTGTGCTTGGCTAGACTCCAGAGGATTCTCGTCTCAGTAATCAGATTCATTCTAGGAACGTCGTTTCACAATACTGTAAAATCTAGATAACAGATAGCAATGCAAAATAATTATTATATACAGACATACAGATACAAGTATGAAAACATTTTTCAAAGAACAAATGTAGACATTTTGCAGCCAGTAGGTTCAAGGCAGTCCTGGGGAAAAAGGTCTGAAAGGTCTTTTAGAGAACTCTTCCCCTATAGGTGAGTAAAGAAGTTTATTTTGGCAAAGTTCACATGAAAATATGACAGAGTTCTTGAAAGTGAAGAAGCAATGCAAATTTATATGAAAACTGGTACCAATTTCTTTTTTACATTCAGATATTTATAAAAATTTAATCTGAGATTTCATATAAAGTTTTAGGCAAAACTATAGAAAATTCTTTGATAAATGCACATTCTTGTTGCAACTATGCAATAACCCGACAAAATTAATTGTGACCAGACTTATTTAGTGATCCAAATGATTTTATTTTTAGGTTATTTTGCTCCAGAAGATAATTCTACATTGTCTGGAATCTAGAGGACACATTTCCAGATTTGCCACTGGATTACTATATAGTTTTAAACAAATTACTTCTCATCACATGGAATCCACTTTTAATCTTTATCATAATGATCCTGTATTTGAAAAATCCCTTTATTCTGCTAATATATAAATCAATAAAGTGAGATGTTTTTCAAATTCTGCTTGCAATTGAATAGGAAAATGAGAAACATAGGAAAAAGAGTATATGTAATATTGATAATTCTTATTAAATGTCATTAAACTAAATCAAAAATGGTAATATGCAAATTATAAATGACATTAGTTAGAGGAACTTCTTTATTATGATGCAGAAATAAACTGAATATATACATTTACAAAACAATTTACAGAGCAGATAATCAAGAGGAGGTTGATTTTTGTAAGGAAAATCACCTAGGACATATTTCGTGTCAGGGCAGGGCATGGATTAGAGTTCATTGAGAGGATCTGGAAGTAATCTGTGTATTCTCTACAGTATGGATTAAGGTTCTATTATTGCAGGGAGCAAGAGAAAATATGATTAAGACTGAAAATGAGAGGAAACAAGAAATATCTTGAAATGGCAATATAGAAGCACTAAACCAATTTCTTGAGGCATAAATAACATGTATACATTCTTGACTTTGTTTCGTCTATAGTAGATTTTTAATTAATAGCTTTTATATTTTTTCTTTTGATTTCTATTTAATTTTGAGAGTTAAAAAACTTTTTTTGTTTCATAATTGTTGCCTAAAATATTTTGTGTTAAGATAGGATTCTTTTTGAATACAAATTTAATATATAAATGTTTGCATCCGTTTACCATCTATATTAAGATGCATTTACAGAATGTCATATGCATTTACAGAAATGTCCATAAGTATATGTTGGATCATCTTATATTATTTCTCTCATCTCTTATCTGTCTTAAGTGTCAAATTCTGTGTTTCAGTGTTGCTTTCTGGTCGATTTTCATCAGTTTATCTTTTGAGTTTTTATTAAATGTATTATATTAATTATTATCATTAATTTACAAAAGGTTTTTATAGTTGTTTGGCACTTCATTTTATATGACACATGGCATTTTTCTTTGGATTTAACAAATTCTCGTATTTCTCTGAAGACATCAGATTTTTTTGGAAGCTTCTTGCATTCATCTTTAAATTTAATTTTATTTTCACAGTGTTCCAAGCTTCATTGTCTATGCACTACACCCAGTGCTCCATCCAATATGTTCTCTCTTTAATACCCATCACCGGGCATTTATGTAAGTCATTTTTAATTCAGTGCACGTTTGTGTGTGTGTGTGTGTGTGTGTGTGTGTGTGTGTGTGTGTGTGTCTTTCATAGAAAAACTTCTTCAATATTCTGATGGCTTTGGTCTTAGAGAAGTATGAGAGACTGAAGCCCTATAATCCTTTGTAGGCATAATATGTTGGGCTTTACTCACTGATGGTATTCCTTCTGGAGAAGATTCTTTCCACTCCTTCCTATCTAGATTATTCTCAAAATGCCATTTCTCCTACTACTTTTAAGTGTCTGTTCCTTCAAATTTCTTCCCCCAAAATGTCCTTAACCTTTCCATCCCTGATTTCACCCTCTATACTGTTTCCCACTTTATTTAAACTTATGAAAATATACTTCATTATTATTATGTTACTTGAGTTTTATGAGAGAGGGTGGTACATATAAGAGTGGTACATATAAGAGCTAAACTCACACTTACCAAAAAATGTAAAGAGATTTAAATACGCAAAAGCAAGAGGTCAAGCAGAATAAGAAAAGGTGCCATAAAGCCATGCATACTGTTATATAATTCTTGAGAAACAGAAGAACAATATAGACCTCTTCAGAGAGTGTAAGCAGAGACAAGGAGCTATAATATAATTTTATAGAAAATTGTCAGGAAAGGAGTTTCTTTAAAGCATTTGAATATTGAGTGATAAGGATGGCATCTGCTTCCTATAATTTATAGTTTTAAGTAATCCTTCATTGTAGATTTCTGGGGGAGAAAGAAGCAGAAAATAAGTCTTGCCATCAAAACAAACAAATGAACAATCCAAAAGGATATATATCTAAAGTGTTACCTGATAGGATGCTATAGTTTCAGAAATCTTAAGGCTTAATTATAAAAGAAAAAAATAACTGCCTAAGTGTCATAAAATATATTCAAGTATGGGTCTATAATTTATGCATTTATATTGCCTTATGATGCAAACTTAAGAAGTATAAAGGATGATGTTGGTAACAACAACTTACACAAGATTTTTTTTTTGTCCTTGATAGGGTAAACTTGTTTTTTTTTTAATTTTTAATTTTTTAATAACATATAATTTATTGTTAGCCCCGGCATTACAGGTCTGTGAATCGCAAGGTTTACACACTTCATACACTCACCATAGCACATACCCTCCCCAATGTCCACAATCCAATCACTCTCTCCCTTCCCCCCTGCCCCAAGCACCCTCAGTTTGTTGTGTGAGATTAAGAATCTCTTATGGTTTGTCTCACTCTTGATCCCATTTGTTTCATTTTTTCCTTCCCTACCTCCCAAACCCCCCACTTTGCCTCTCAAATTCTTCATATCAGAGAGATAATATGATAATTGTCTTTCTCTGATTGACTTATTTCACTCATCATAATACCCTCTAGTTCCATCCACATCCTTGCAAAAGGCAAGATTTCATTTCTTTTGGTGGTTTCATAGTATTCTACTGTACATATATACCGTATCTTCTTTATCCATTCATCTGTTGATGGACATCTAGGTTCTTTCCATAGTTTGGCTATTGTGGACATTGCTGCTATAAACATTTGGGTGCATGTGCCTCTTCGGGATCACTACATTTGTATCCTTAGGGTAAATACCCAGTAATGTGATTGCTGCTTCATAGTGTAGCTCTATTTTCAACTTTTTGAGGAACCTCCATGCTGTTTTCCAGAGTGGTTGCACCAGCTTGCATTCCCACCAACAGTGTAGGAGGGTTTCCCGTTCTCCACATCCTTACCAGCATCTGCCATTTCCTGAATTTAATTTTAGCTATTCTCACTGGTGTGAGATGGTATCTCATTGTGGTTTTGATTTGTATTTCCCTGATGCCAAGTGATGTGGAACAATTTTTCATGTGTCTGTTGGCCATCTGGACGTCTTCATTGCAGAAATGTCTATTCATCTCTTCTGCCCACTTCTTGATTGGATTATTTGTTCTTGGGTGTTGAGTTTGATAAGTTCTTTATAGATTTTGGATACCAGACCTTTATCTGATATGTCATTTGCAAATGTCTTATCCCATTCTGTCAGTTGTCTTTTGGTTGTGTTGACTGTTTCCTTTGCTGTGCAAAACTTCTGATCTTGAACAAGTCCCAATAGTGCATTTTTGCCCTTCCTTCCCTTGCCTTTGGCGATCTTTCTAGAAGTTTCTACAGCTGAGGTTGAAGAGGTTTCTGGCTATATTCTCCTCAATGACTGTGTTGGATTCCTTTCTCACATTGAGGTCCTTCATCCATTTGGAGTCTATTTTGTGTGTGTGGTGTAAGGAAATAGTCCAGTTTCATTTTTCTGCATGTGGCTGTCCAATTTTTCCAACACCATTTGTTGAAGAGACAGTCTTCTTTCCATTGAACATTCTTTCCTGCTTTGTCGAAGATGAGTTGACCATAGAGTTGAGGGTCTATTTCTGGGTTTTCTACTCTGTTCCATTGATCTATGTGTCTGTTTTTGTGCCAGTAACATACTGTCTTGATGATAGCAGCTTTGTAATAGAGCTTAAAGTCTGGAATTGTGATGCCACCAACTTTGGCTTTATTTTTCAATATCCCTCTGGCTATTGGAGGTCTTTTCTGGTTCCATATAAATTTTAGGATTTGTTAAATTTCTTTGAAAAAAAAAAGGATGGTATTTTGATAGGGATTGCATTAAATGTGTAGGTTGCTTTAGGTATCATAGACATTTTCACAACATTTGTTCTTCCAATCCAGGGGCATGGGACATTTTTCCATTTCATTGTGTCTTCCTCAATTTCTTTATGAGTACTTTATAGTTTTCTGAGTACAGATTCTTTGCCTCTTTGGTTAGGTTTATTCCTAGGTATCTTATGGTTTTGGGTGGAGTTGTAAATGGGATTGACTCCTTAATTTCTCTTTCTTCTATCTTGTTGTTGGTGTATATAAATGAAATGGATTTCTGTGCATTGATTTTAAATCCCGACATTTTACTGAATTACTGTACAAGTTCTAGCATATTTGGAGTGCAGTCTTTGGGGTTTTCCACATATAGTATCATATCATCTCCAAAGAGTGAGAGTTTGACTTCTTCTTTGCCAATTTGGATGCCTTTAATTTCTTTTTGTTTTCTGATTGCTGAGGCTAGGACTTCTAGGACTATATTGAATAGCAGTCATGATAATGGACATCCCTGTCGTGTTCCTCACCTTAATGGAAGAGCCCTCAGTTTTTCCCCACCGAGGATAATATTCACTGTGGGTTTTTCTATAAAAAGATGGCTTTGATGATATTGAAGTATGTGCCCTCTATCCCTACACTATGAAGAGTTTTGATCAAGAAAGGATGCTGTACTTTGTCAAATGCTTTTTAGCATCTATTGAGAGTACCATATGGTTCTTGTTTTTCTTTTATTAACACATGGTATCATATTGATTGATTTGCAGATCTTGAACAAATCTCACAGCCCTGGAATAAATCCCACTTGTTCATGGTGAATAATCCTTGTAATGTACTGTTGGATACTATTGGCTAGTATTTTGGTGAGAATTTTTGCATCAGTTAACATCGAGGATATTGGTCTGTAATTCTCTTTTTTGATGGGGTCATTTTCTGGTTTTGGGATCAAGGTAATGCTGCCCTCATAAAGTGAGTTTGGAAGTTTTCCATTTCCATTTTTATTTTTTGGTACAGTTTCAGGAAAATAGGAATTAATTTTTCTTTAAATGTTTGGTAGAATTCCCCTGGAAAGCCTTCTGGTCCTGGGCTCTTTTTTGTTAGAATGTTTTTGATGACTGCTAAATCTCCTTACTGGTCATGGGTCTGTTCAGGTTTTCTATTTCTGCCTGGTTCAGTTGTGGTAGTTTATATGTCTCTAGGAATGCATCCATTTCTTCCAGATTGTCAAATTTGCTGGCATAGTGTTGCCCATAATATGTTCTTATAATTATTTGTATTTCTTTGGTGTTGGTGGTGATCTCTCCTCTTTCTCTCATGATTTTATTTATTTGGGTCCTTTCTCTTTTCTTTTTGATACATCTGGCCAGGGGTTTATCAATCTTATTAATTTTTTCAAAGAATCAGCTCCTAGTTTCATTGATTTGTTCTATTGTTTGCTTGTTTGTTTCATTCTATTGATTTCTGCTCTGATCTTTATTATTTATCTTCTCCTGCTGGGTTTAGGCTTTCTTTGCTGTTCTTTCTCCAGATCCTTTAGGTGTAGGGTTAGGTTGTGTATTTGAGACCTTTCTTATTTCTTGACAAAGGCTTGTATCACTGTATATTTTCCTCTCAGGACTGCCTTTGCTGTATCCCACAGATTTTGAACAGTTGTGTTTTCATTATCATTTGTTTCCATGGATTTGTTCAATTCTTCTTTAATTTCCTCATTGACCCATTCAGTCTTTAGTAAGATGCTCTTAGGCTCCATGTATTTGGGTTCTTTCCAAATTTCCTTTTGTGATTGCGTTCTAGCTTCAGAGCGGTGTGGTCTAAAAATATGCAGGGAATGATCCCAATATTTTGGGACCGGTTGAGACCTGATTTGTGACCCAGGACATGATTTATTCTTGAGAATGTTCCATGTGCACTAGAGAAGAATGTGTATTCTGTTGTTTTGGGATGTAATGTTCTGAATATATCTGCACTATTCATCTGGTTCCATGTGTCGTTTAAGGCCTTTATGTCCTTGTTGATCTTTTGCCTGGATAATCTGTCCATTTCAGTGAGGGGGTGTTAAAATCCCCTACTATTATTTTATTATTGTCAATGTGTTTCTATGATTTTGTTATTAATTGGTTTATATAGTTGGCTGCTCCCATATTAGGGGCATAGATATTTTAAAATGTTAGATCTTCCTGTTGTGCAGACCCTTTGAGTATTATATAGCATCCTTTTTCATCTCTCATTATAATATTTGGCTTAAAATCCAATCTATCTGATGCAAGGATTGCCACGCCAACTTTCTTTTGATGTCCATTAGCATGGTAAATTGTTTTCCACACCCTCACTTTAAATCTGGAGGTGTCTTTGGGTCTAAAATCAGTTTCTTGTAGACAGAATATTGATGGGTTTTTTGTTTGTTTTTGTTTGTTTGTTTGTTTGTTTTTTATCCATTCGGATACCTGTGTCTTTGAATTGCAGCACTTAGCCCATTTACATTCATGGCAACTATTGAAATATATGAATTTAGTGCCATTGTATTGCCTGTAAGGTGACTGTTATTGTATATTGTCTCTGTTCCTTTCTGGTCTACTACTTTTAGGCTCTCTCTTTGCTCAGAGGACCCCTTTCTATATTTCCTGTAGAGGTGGTTTGGTGTTTACAAATTCTTTTAGGTTTTTTTTTTTTGTCCTGGAAACTTTTTATCTCTCCCTCTATTTTCAATGATAACCTAGCTGGATATAGTATTTTTGGCTACACATTTTTCTCATTTAGTGCTCTGAATATATTATGCCAGTTCTTTCTGGACTACCAGGTCTCTTGAATAAGTCTGCCGCCAATCTAATATTTTGACCATTGTGTGTTACAGACTTTTTGTCCCAGGCTGCTTTCAGGATTTTCTCTTTATCAATAAAACTTGTTTTTTTTTTAAATATTATTTATTTATTTGACAGACAGAGATAACAAGTAGGCAGAGAGGCAGGTAGAGAGAGAGGAGGAAGCAGGCTCCCTGCTGAGTAGAGAGCCCGACGTGGGGCTCGATCCCAGGACACTGGGATCATGACCTGAGCCAAAGGCAGAGGCTTTAACCCACTGAGCCACCCAGGTGCCCCGTCACTAAGACTTTTAAGCTTTATTATTAGATGACGGGGTGTGGACCTATTCTTATTGATATGGAGGGGTGTTCTCTGTGCCTCCTGGATTTCAGTTTTTGTTCCTTTTGCCATATTATGGAAATTCTCTATAATAATTCTCTCCAGTATACCTTCTTCGCCCCTCTGTCTTTGTTCTCCTTCTGGAGTCCCAATTATTCTAATACTGTTTCATCTTATGGTATCACTTATCTTTTGAATTCTCCCCTTGTGGTCCAGTAGCTGTCTCGCTTTTGCTCAGCTTCTTTATTCTCCATCATTTGGTCTTCTATATCACTAATTCTCTCTTATGCCTCATTTTTCCTAGCAGTAAGCGCCTCCATTTTTTATTGCACCTCATTGATAGTTGTTTTTTGTTTGTTTGTTTGTTTGTTTTTGTTTTTGTTTTTCAAATTTCAGCTTTGTTAGATTTTAGTTCTTTTATTCTCCAGAAAGGGCTTTTATTTCTCCAGACAGTGTTTCTCTAATATCTTCCATGCCTTTTTCAAGCCCACCTAGCACCTTGAGAATCATCATTCTGAACTCTATATCTGACATATTACCAATATCTGTATTGATTAGGTCCCTAGCTTTTGGTACTGCCTCTTGTTTTTGTTTGTTTGTTTGTTTTGTTTTGTTTTTTGTGCTTAGCTTTTCTGCCTTGTCATTTTATCCATATAAGAATATATGAACGGGAGAATAAAATACTAAAAGGGTGGCAAAGACCCCAGAAAAATGTACATTAACCAAATCAGAAGAGACCCCAAGTCATGGGAAGAAATAAGTTGGTAAAAAGAAGTAAAAAAACAAGTTAAACAACAACAACAACAATATATATACATACACACACACACACATATATAATTTTTATTTTTCAATAATAATATATATTTTAATTTTAAAATTTATATATATTTATTATATTATATATTACATTTTTAAATAATATATTTATATATAAATATATAACATATATTTCAAATATATATATATATATATGCATGTATATATATTAGACTGGTGAATAGAACAGAGCCACGCATTTGATTTTGGGTGTATTTTGGTCTCTTAGAAGAAACTACCTCCCAAAATTTTAAATAAAGAAAAAAAATACACACACACACACACAAATAAGGGTAAATACAATGAAGGGATGGAATATGACTGTAAACATGAAAATTAAAAAAAAATCTAAATAAGGAGTTGATAAGATAAGTTGGTTGGGAAACAAAGAAAAAGAAAGTGGAGAGAATTTGTTCAGGCTCTAGACTAGAACAAATCCCTGTGCTAGATTTAGCAGATATTTTGATCTATTAGAAGAAGTTATATCTCAAGATTTTATTTTAAAGATTTTATTTATTTATTTGACAGACAGAGATCACAAGTAGGCAGAGAGGCAGGCAGAGAGAGAGAGAGAGGAGGAAGCAGGCTCCCCGCTGAGCAGAGAGCCTGATGCAGGGCTCAATCCCAGGACTCTGGAATCATGACCTGAGCTGAACACAGAGGCTTTAACCCACTGAGCCACCCAGGCGCCCCATCTCAAGATTTTTTTAGGAAAAAAAAACCTATATGTATACAAAAAATAAAGTTAGATACAATGAAGGATAAAATATGACTATAATCATGAAGGTTTAATTTTTTTAAGAAAGGTATTGTTAAGATAAACTATTTAAAAAACGTTAAAAGAGGAAAGAGTAAAAGTTAAACAAAATAGAATAGGACAAAAAATAAAATAAAAAAAAATTAACTTTACAAGACAAAGGAATCATGGGGATAAAGCCATGAGTTCCATGCTTTGCTTTCCCCTCCTCTGTAATTTCCCTGTTTTCCTTGATCCATGAGCTTGGTCTTGGCTAGATGTCTTTGCTAATCTTCTGGGATATGGTCCTGTTGTAATGATTCTCAAATGTCTTTGCCCAAGGTGGTATTGTGCCCCACTTGCCAGGGGACAGGCTAAGTAATCTGCTTTGATTCGCTCTTGGGAGCTTTTGTTCCCTGAATGCTTTCCATAGAGCTCTGGAGGACAGGAAAGAAAATGGTGACCTCCCAGTGTCCAGCCCAGAAGGAGTCAAAAGCTCAGGGCCCCACTCCTCAGTGTGCCCTCAGAGAAGTCTTCAGTCACTCTTGTCTCCCTGGTCTCCAGTCTCACTCTGAGCTCTCCCAGCCTGTGACCGAGCATTTCTGTCTCTGGCACACAGGCCTATTTGGAGTCTCCAAACCCAGCAGATTCTTTTTTTTTTTTTTTATCATGAAAAATCTGTATTTAGATTTAGCCAGCTGGACTCAGTTTAGATGATCCCAATTTTGTTGGCAACATCCAAAGCATCATAGTCAGGGGCCAGTCGAACGTATGCCTTCTTCTCTCCATCAGGCCTGATTAAGGTGTTGACCTTGGCTACATCAATGTCATAAAGCTTCTTCACAGCCTGTTTGATCTGGTGCTTGTTGGCCTTGACATCCACAATGAATACAAGTGTGTTGTTGTCTTCTATTTTCTTCATGGCTGACTCAGTAGTCAGGGGGAACTTGATGATGGCATAGTGATCAAGCTTGTTTCTCCTGGGGGCGCTCTTTCGAGGGTATTTGGGCTGCCTTCGGAGACGCAGAGTCTTGGGTCGTCGGAACGTAGGTGATGTGCGGATCTTCTTTTTTTTTGTGACTGTGGACGCCTTTCAGCACCGCTTTCTTGGCCTTCAAAGCCTTTGCTTTGGCTTCGGCTTTGGGAGGGGCAGGAGCTTCCTTCTTAGCTTTCGGCGCCATCTTCGTAAAAGGGCCAAACCCAGCAGATTCTTGCCTCCAGAGAAGGAAGGTGAGTCTCCCTGGATCTGCGTCTTATGGGGTACCTTTCAGAAAGTGGTTGATTTTCTGTTTCTAGAATTGCTGCTCTTCTCTTAGATATTCTGTTGGATTTGTAGGTATTCGGAATGGTTTGATAATTACCTAACTGAACTCCTGTGACCTGATGTCATCTCAGCCTGCTACTATTCCACCATCTTGACTCCCTGGACCTGTCATCAAGATGTTAACTATGAGGATTTTTTTTTTCAAAATATGTGTTAATTTTTTAAGAGCTGCAATGTGTCCTGAATAAAACATAGTGAAACTAAAGTAATGAATTAATAAGAGATTGTTTTTCTGTACTTAATATGTGTTGCTCTTTAGGGAAAACTAAATTAATGTCCCATGAAAAATATTAACCAAACATCAACTGATTTCTTCTTATTGGGGTTATTCCCACCATCAAGAATTGACTTTTTTTTTTTTTCATTCTCAGTTTTCTCCTATTCCTAATGGCTCTTTTTGGTAACCCGTCCATGATAATCCTCATCATCCTAGACGCCCAACTCCACACACCCATTTATTTTCTACTTAATCAGCTCCATCATGGACCTGAACTACATCTCCAGTATTTTTTTCAAGATGGTTTCTGATTATCTCTCTGGAAACAAGTCTACTTCTTTCATCAGGTGAGAAATTCAGAGTTTCTTCTTCATTAACGTATCTGATGCAGAAGTATTATTACTGACCTCTGTAGCCTATGATCATTATGCAAAAACTTGCATTCATCTATACTATGCTATTTGTATAAGCAAAAGAGTGTGTGTGGTGATCATAAGAGGATCGTGGGTCATGGACTCAAACAACTCATATGCAATATGCCCACCCTGCGTATGACTTCTCTATTCATTATAGATCCAGAGCCATCAACAATTTCTTTTGTAATGTTCCAGCCATGTTGACTTTGGCCTGCATGGACAACTGGGTCTATGAGTACACAGTGTTTGTGAGCATCACACTCTTCCTTGTGTTTCCTTTCATTGGCATTGCATGTTCCTATGGCCTGGTTGTCCATGCCATCTGCTGCATGTGGTCAACAGAAGGGAGGAAGAAGGCCTATATGACCTGTAGCTCCTATCTCACTGTGGTACTGCTAAGAAAGCCAAAATCCAGCAGGTGGAGAGAAATGATAAAGGAGAAAACAATATCTAGATATTAATATATATATCATTGAAACAAAGAGATGGTTCTTTGAAAGAATTAATAAGATTGAGAAACCCTTAATCAGACTTATCAAAAAGAGAGAAAGCACATAAAATCATGAATGAAGGAGGAGAAGTCACAACCAACCCCATAGAAATAGAAATAATTGGTGGGTATTGTGGAGGGCACGTATTGCATGGAGTACTAGGTGTGTTGCATACACAATGAATTCTGAAACACTGAAAATAAGTTAAAAAATAAAAATTAAAAAATACAATGTTATAAGCAATTGTATGCCAACAAACCTTCCAAATTCATTCTAAGAGGCCAGCATAACCTAGATCCCCAAAGCAGACAAACACACCACCATAAAGGAGAATTGTAAGCCAATATCAGTGATAAATATGGGTGTAAACATTCTCACAAAATCAGTAGCCAAAGAGACCCAAGAATACATAGGATTATTCAACATGACCAAGAGGGATTAATTCCTGGTCTGCAGGAATGCTTCAATATCCGCAAACCCATCTGTGTGATACACCATATTAATATAAGAAAGAATAAGAATCATATGATCCTCTTAATAGATGCTGAAATACAGCATGAGAAAACACAGCATCTTTCTTGAAAAGATCCCTCCATGTGTTGGAATAGAGGGAAAATAGCTCAATATCATTCGTCACATATTAAAGGCTGGGAGTGAATATCATTTTCAATGAGAAAAAACAAAGAGCCCTTCCACTAATGTCAGGAACATAACAGTAATGTCCACTCTCACCATTGTTTGACATTGGACTAGAAGTCTTAGCCTCAGCAATCAGACAACAAAAGCAAATAAAAGTCATCCAAATTGGCAAAGAAGGAAACAAACTTTCACTCATCTGAGATGACATAATGCTGTATCAGAAAACCAAAAATAATCCACCAAAAATTGCAAGAAATTATAGAGGAATCCAGCAAACCCACAGGATATGAAATCAATGTACCAAAAGCAGTAGTAGTACTATACACTAACAATGAAGCAGCAGAAAGAGATATCAAGAAATTGATCCAATTTAAAATTATATTAAAAACTGTAAGATGTTGAGGCATAAACCTACCAAAGCAGTCAAGAAATGAACTGTGAAAACTATAGAACACTTATGAAAGATATTGAGGAAAATGCATAGACAGGGAACAACATCCCATGTTCATGGATTGGAAGAAAAATTTTGTTAAAATATCTATATTACTCAAAAGATTCTAGATATTCAATATAAGCTCTATCAAAATCCCATAAGCATTTTTCACAGGAGCTGGAGAAACAAACCTCAACTCTGTATGGAATCAGAAAAGACCCTGAATAGCCAGAGGAACATTGAAAAAGGAAACCAAATTTGGGGGTGTCACAATGCCTGACTTAAAGGTGTATTACAAAGCTGTAGTCAGCAAGACAGTATGGTACTTGCACGAAAAAAGACATATATGGACCACATCTTCCTTATCCATTAATCTATTGAAAGGCTTCTTGGTTCTTTCCACAGTTTGGCAACTGTGGCCATTGACGCTATGAACACCGGGTTACAGGTGGCTCTTCTTTTCACTACCTCTGTATCTTTGAGATAAATACCCTGTAATACAATTGCAGGGTGATAGGGTAGCTCTATTTTTAATTTCTTAAGGAATCTCCACACTGTTTTCCGAAGTGGGTGCAACAACTTGCATTCCCACCAACAGTGTAAGAGGGTTCCTCTTTCTCCACATTCTCTCCAACATATTTGTTTACTGTCTTGTTAATTTTGGCCATTCTAACTGGTGTAAAGTGGTGTCTAAAAGTGGTTTTGATTTGCATCTCCCCAATGGCTAGTGATGATGAACATTTTTTCATGTGTCTGTTATTAATTTGAATGTCTTCATTGGACAAGTGTCTGTTCATGTCTTCTGCCCATTTTTTGACATGATTATCTGTTTTGTGTGTGTTGAGTTTGAGGACTTCTTTATAGATCCTGGATATCAGCCCTTTGTCTGTATTGTCATTTGCGAATATCTTCTCCCTTTCCGTGGGTTGCCTCTTAGTTTTGTTGACTGTTTCCTTTGCTGTGCAAAAGCTTTTGATCTTGATGAAGTCCCAAAAGTTCATTTTCGCTTTTGTTTCCTTTGTCTTTGGAGACATGTCTGAAAGAAGTTGCTGTGGCTGATGTTGAAGAGGTTACTGTCTATGTTCTCCTCTAGGATTCTGATGTATTCCTGCCTCACCTTGAGGTCTTTTATCCATTTCGAGTTTATCTTTGTGTATGGTATAAGAGAATGGTTGAGTTTCATTCTTCTAAACATAGCTGTCCAATTTTCCCAGCACCATTTATTGAAGAGACTGTCTTTTTTCCACTAGATATTCTTCCTGCTTTGTCAAAGATTAGTTGACCATAGAGTTTGGGTCCATATCTGGGCTCTCTTCTCTGTTCCCCTCATCCATGTGTCTAGTTTTGTGCCAGTACCATGTTGTCCTGGTGATCACAGCTTTGTAGTAAATTTTGAAATCGGGTAACGTGATGTCCCAACATGGTTTTTCATTTTCAACATTTCATTAGTCATTTAGGGTCTCTTCTGGTTTCACACAAATTTTGGGATTGTATGCTCCAGCACTTTGAAAAATGCCAGTGAAATTTTGATTGGGATGGCATTGAAAGTATAAATTCCTCTGTGCAGTATAGACGTTTTAACAATATTTATTCTTCTGATCTGTGGACATGGAATGTTTTTCTTTCTTTTTGTGTGTTTTTCAATTTCTTTCATAAGTGTTCTGTAGTTCCTCGATCACAGATACTTCACCTCTTTGATTAGGTTTATTCCAAAGTATCTTAAATTTCTTGGCAAAGGAAACAAAAGCAAAAATGAACTTTTGGTACTTCATCAAGATAAAAGGCTTCTGTACAGCAAAGGAAACAGTCAACAAAACTAAGAGGTAATCCACGGAATGGTAGAAGGTCTTTGCAAATCCACTACAGACAAAGGGCTGATTTCCAAGATCTATAAAGAACTCCTCAAACTTACACCCAAAAAACAAGTAAACGTGTCAAAAATTGGACAGAAGAAATGAACAGGCACTTTTCCAAAGAAGACATACAAATGCCTAACAGACACATGAAAAAATGTTCATCATCACTAGCCATCAGGGAGATTCAAATCAAAACCACATTGAGATACCAGTTTACACCAGTTAGAATGGCCAATATCAACAGGACAGGAAACAACAAGGGTTGGAGGGAATGTGGAGAAATAGGAACCCTCTTCCATTGTTGGTAAGAATGCAACATTTTGCACCCACTTTGGAAAACAATGTGGAGATTCCTCAAGAAATTAAAATATAGAGCTACCTGTGACCCTGCATTTGCACTATTGAGTATTTACCCCAAAGATACAAATGTAGTGAAAAGCAGGGCCATCTGTACCCCAATGTTCATAGCAGCAATGGCCACAGTCGCCAAAACATAGAAAGAGCCATGATGTCCTTCAACAGACAAATGGATAAAGAAGATGTGATCCAAATATACGATGGGATATTATGCATCTGTCAGAAAAGATGAATACTGAACATTTGTATGAATATGGATGGGACTGGAGAAGATTATGCTGAAATAAGTCAAAAAGAGAAATTCAATTATCATGTGGCTTCATTTACTTATGGAGCATCAGGAATGACATGAAGGGCATTAGGAGAAGTGAAGGAGAAGGAGAAAAGTCAATTGGGGGAAATCGGAGGAGGAGCCAAACCATGAAAGACTGTACTCTGAGAAACAATCTGAGGGTTTTGGAAGGGATGGGGTGGGGGATGGATGAGAATGGTGTTTATTAAAGAGGGTATGTATTGCATGGAACACTGGGTGTAGTGCATAAACGGTGAACCTTGGAACAGTGAAAACAATAAAATAAAATTAAAATGTTAAAAATAAAAATGAGTTTAAAAAAAAAAGAACAAAAGGAATTGAATGGGAGCAATCACTGTGTTCCTCTGAATATTGGTGTAGGAAATGATCAGTAAAAGAGAAGAAAGATCCAGAAGTAGACCTATGCCAGTATGACTTACTGATTTTTGACAATGGTAAATAATCCACTTAGTGAGAAGGATAGATTTTTAACAAAATTTGTCAGAGCCATTAGACACCCACTGGCATAGGAAAAAAAAAAAGTGATCCTCAATACCTACACCTAAACTTCACCCCTTATACAACAGTGAACTCAAATTTATGACATCATTCAATTAAAATAAACCATAAAAGTATAAAACTGTTTAAAAGGATGCCCAGGAGAATATTTTCAGGACCTAGGGATTGGTGGGTTCTTAATCATAACACTTAAATCAAACTATACAAAAGAAAACATTTGATGAACAGGACTTTAGCAATATTGAAAACTTTTACTCTACTAAGAAATTCGCTCATATTAGGAACACAAATATACAAGCTATAGACTAGGGGAACATATTTGCAAGCCACATTATCTGACAAAGAATTCCTAAGTAGAACATGTAAATAACTCTCAATATTCTATAGGAAAAAACAAACAAACAAACAATCCAAACAGTGGACAAAAAGCCATGAACAGATATTACATCAAAAAGAACATGCAGGTGGCAAGTAAGCATAAGAAAAAAATGTTCAACATCTCTTGCCATGATAAAAAGACAAAAGAAAACCTGACTGAGTCATCAGTACTACCTGCCTTTTAGGACAGCTGGTTAATGTAAAATACAGTAAAAATATCAAATGTTGGAAAGAGCCAGCTCTCCTATATTGCTGGTGTGATGGTAAAGGGAAGAGCCATTCTGGTAAGACTGTTTGAAAGGTGCTACAGAAACAAAACGTAAGTAATCTAGTAAGCACTCTCCTGGACCCAGAGAATGAAAATTTGAGATGCCATGAAACATGGTGCACAGTTTTATTTTCAGATTGATTTGTAACTGTTGAAAAGAACGGAAGCAAGCAAAAGGGATGAAAACTGCCTCTGTGAAGGGACGTTCTGAAATACCTATGGCTTCAGGGAATCTATAAATCTACCTCTCTACCTTTTACCTGTGTGTAGTAGTGATCTACCTGTCAGCAGACCCCTAATACTAGCAGGCCAATCCTGGCTCATTGGAGCTCTAAGCATCCCTAAAGGCCCCAGAACCCTAAGGTGTGGGGGTCGAGCAACAGTGAAGGAGGCAGGCCGGGTCCAGTGCTGGTCTGTGATTTGGCAGATGCTGTTCTGTGATGCCCTATAGTCCTAAGGGGGAAAGATGGCCAGGTATGAAACATGGGCATCTCGCACACTGCTATCTCCCCAAAGCTGATGTTTTGCATTTTGGGAGAAAAGGTCAGGACCAGGACCTGGCTCACAGTCTAATCTCCCTTCTTCCTTCCCTCCTCTATATTGCATCTGCCCCTGCCTTTATAGATCTCCTCCCTAAACCTACCTTCTCCTGCCTCCTGCTCACACAATCATCTCCTAGCCAAGTTGCCCCCATTTTTGATATGAAGGAATGGAGACTGAAAGGTTGAACAGCTCTGGGGTTGGCAGCCAACCCAGGGGCCTGATGTTTGTGGAACCACTGGTACAGTAAGCGAGGTCTGAGAAACTAATCACAGGAGTTTTTGAGTGCTAAGATCATAAGCAACCCATATCCCCTTACATTTATGTGACCTGGACTCTACCAGCCTTCACACTGACTCCTGAAAATAGCACCTTCACATCAACTCAGACATTGTCCATCTTATGAATGCAATCCTCCCACTTCTCAAGTTCCCCTGAAGTTTACTTCCAACCTGCAGGGGAATCTTCCTCATTGTTCCTATTTGTGTATGCCCAGGTGCTATGAGCACACTGCCATGACTGAGCTCAGCCCAGGAGCCGCAGCTCTAGGCACTTCCCCTACAAACTCAGTTGGAGTCAAATGTAGAAGCCAGATCATTGGGATTTGCACCACATCTGCACCTCCACTCCACATCCCTGGAGCTAAGATGGACCATAGCCCAGAAGAGGCCAGCCAGGAATCTCACCTTCCAACTCCATCCTGACCCCCAGTGTCCATTTTATCAGAAGGTCAGCACTGCATCTTGGAAGTGTCCCCATTCTTCATAACCAAACAAACCATACAGTCTCCAAGGTGCACCTGTTCCCACTTCTGTCCCACTGCAACTTACACTGTGCAAACACCCATGAACCTAAAGCACCCAATATGATTCTCACATGTCTCCCTAATTGCTGCAGTACTTTTTTGGTCAGAATGGAGCCCACCAGTCTGGCCACTCATACCATTCTGCCTCCTGCTTTGACCCAAGCCTACTCACCCAGAGAAAGGGAATTGTCCCCTGCCTCTGGAGTCCCTCTACACTTTTTACCTGGTCTTGTCACATTTGTTTTTCCAAGGACTGCATCACAGACGAACCTGTCCTAGACTAACAGCTGATTTCCTGGCCACAGTATGGAGCCATAACATCACAGGCCAACTGCAAATATAGCAAAAATATGAAAGAAAGGTTTCTTCCAATACTATCTGCAGAAATACCTGTGTACAGAAATACTGGTTTTTTTCCTTCCCTTCAGAATGGTGCTGAACTTAGGTCCTCTTATTTGGTTCTAGATGCAAGTATGTCTGAACGTGTTGATGGGGACAGGCAGGTTATGCTCAGTGTCAGCTCTGCATACTTATCCAACATATTCTCAGAGCCATGAAGACCCCAGCCTCAGTAGAATGTGATGAATCATAAGGGATGGTAGTGACTCTAAGACAGGATGCCCTTTACAATCACCCAGGGGTTGTTACTTGCAAATTAGTTATTTAGAAATAATCGTTGTTGTTGCTGTTGTTGTTGTTGTTATTTTAAATTATTTATTTAACTAATAATCAAAATCATACCATACCACTACTCTGGGAGATGAACACGTATTTCCCAACTCCCCTTCTATGCCGTAGTGGGTGGGTGCACAAACATTAACACTTGGACACTGCTTGTAAGGTAGAAACATCCAGGAAGACTTTCATTTGAATGAAGCACCTCTCCACCTCATGGAGCTGAGCCTACCTGTCACTGCACTGCTTGGCTTCTTGTTTTAAGGCCTCTAACTCTCCCTTGAGGATGTATCACTTCTCCTTCAACTGAAGGATTTCAGCCAATGACACCACAGTGCTCAGAGCCTGGGTCTCCTCCACAATTTTCTCCCATTGCCCTTCCCCATTTATAAACCTAAGTTTTAATACAAAGTCTTCTTGGACTAGTTCAGAGCTGAATTGTTGGTCTCCACATTCGAGAGCACACAGTGAAACTGGTGTCCAGGTGCCTGCTAAGCGTATCAGAAAGCTCAGTTATTGGTGTACAGATCCAAGGATACATGGTGAACTCACTGTCACCATGCCTGCTTGGCTTCGCACAGAGCTGTTTTTTTTGTCTTCTAACCCAAGTGCCCATGGTAAGCCTGCTATAAACATTCCTACCTGCTTGAGCACAGAGCTGAGTTGTTGGTTTTGAGGTCCAAGGGCCCACGGTGCACCTACTTACCAGGTGCCTTCTTGGCATAGCAGACAGCTGACTTTGTCTCCAGGTCCAAAGGCACATGATGACCCTGTTTTCCAGGTGCCTGGATAGCCTCAAGCAGAGCTTCAATGTTTTTCTCCAGGTCCAAGGGCACATGGTGAGCTTGTTGCCCAGGTGTCTGCTTGACCTATCAGACAGCTCAATTTCTGGTCTCCAGGTCCATGGGCACATAGGGAGCTTGCTGTCAAGGTGCGTCCTTGGCCATGCATAGAGCTGTGTTGTTTGTTTTGATGTCCAAGGGCATATGGTGAGCCTCCTGTCTGGGTGTCTGCTTGGCTTAGCCCAGATCTCCTTCATTGGTATCAAGGTCTAAGGGAACATGGTAAACTTGCTGTCCCAGTGGCTGCTTCACCTAGTAGAGACCTGTTCTGTGGTTTCCAGGTCTATAGGCCCATGGTGACCCAGTTGTGAAGTTGTCTGCTTGGCTTGTCACAGAGGTGAATTGTTGGTCTCCAGGTTCAAGGGCACATGGTTAACTGACTGTCTGCATGCCTCCTTAGCCCATTAGACAACTCAGTTGTTATTCTCCCTGTCTAAGGACAATGGTAAGCCTGTTTTCAAGGTGGCCACTTGGCCAAGCAAAGAGCTGAGTTGTTGGTTTTCAGGTCCAAGGGCACATGTTGAGCTTCTTGTCAAGGTATCTGCTTGTCCTAGCCCAGATCTCCTTTCTTGGGCTCAAGGTCCAAGGGCACATGTTTCCCCCACTATCAAGGTACCCACTTAGCCCACCAGACAGTTCACTTATTGGTCTCTAGGTATAGGGACACATGGTGAACCTTTGGTCAAGGTGTCCCCTTGGCCAGGAAAAGAGCTGAGTTGTTGGTGTCAAGGTCCTAGGGCACATGGTAGGCCAAAAGTCTAGATGACTACTTGGGCTTGGCTTAGCCCAGAGCTCCTTTACTGGTCTCCAGTTCCAAGGGTACATAGTGAAGCAGCTGTCCATGTGCCTGCTTAGGTCTCTTAGTAGAGACCTGATTTTGTGGTTTACAGGTCCATGGGCCCATGCTGAGCCAGCCATGATGTTGCATGTTTGGCTTGTCACAGAGCTGCTTTGTTGGTCTCCAGGTCCAAGGGCACATGGTTAGCCCACTGTGAACATGTCTGTTTAGCCCTTTAGTCAGCTCAGTTGTTGGCCTCCAGGTCCAACGGCACATGGTGAGCCCACTGTCATAGTGCCTGCATGGCCAAGCAAAGAGCTGAGTTGTTAGTTTCCAGGTGCAAGGGCACATTTTGAGACTCCAGTCTAATTATCTGCTTGGCCTAACACAGAGCTCCTTTCTTGGGTTCAAGATCCAAGGGCATATAGTTATCCCAATGTCAAGGTGCCTCCTTAGCTTATCAGACAGCTCAGGTGTTGGTCGCAAGGTCCAAGGGCACATGTTTAGCCCACTGTCAAGGTACCTGCCTAGCCTATCAGAAAGCTCAGTTGTTCGTCTCCAGGTCCAAGAGCACATGGTGGACCTGCTCTCCAGGTGCTTACTTGGTTAAATAAGGAGCAGATTTATTAGTCTCCATGTCCATGGGAAGAGGGTGAGTTGGCCCTTTAGGTACTTGTTTGGCCTACAAGACATCTGAGTTTGTTGCTCTCCTGGTGCAAGGGCACATATTGAGTCTTCTGTCCAGGTGCCTGCTTGGCCAAGTAGAAAGCTGAGTTTTTGGACTCTGTGTACAAAGGCACATAGTAATCTGTCTGTTTAGTTGAATCATTTTCCCAGTACAGAGCTGGGATGCAGGACTCATGGTTTCTTGGCAAGTCTGTTCTCTGGGCTTACTTGCCTTGTATTGCATTAGGCTGGCCAACTTAAGGTATGTAGGTTCCTTGACCAATCAATGTCTGTGTGATTCATCTGCCCAATGTCAAATGAGATCAGAAGCCTCCTAGTCTTTGGGTTCCTGGCAGGTGCTCTGTTCTGAGAACTGAATTTCTCTTTGTTATGCTGTTTTTGAGGATTTATGGTCTGTGGGCTCCTGTTTGGCCAGGTTTTCTGGGGAATTTTGTCTACTGCTGAGCTGTTTTAGACAGTTCTCGGTCTTAGGACCAGTGTTCCAATTACTAACACTGCATACAGAGATGTGGTGATTCCTTTTCCCAGTACCTACTTGTTTTTTAAAATCCCCTCTCTTCTTGATATCTCCAAACATTCCACATATTGTGAACATCTGGGTCAGCTGGATGTTCAGAGCATTCATGTGCCCTGTGCTGAGTCAAGTTGGAGGGCTCCAGAGTTATAGTGTGCCCAGTGTTCCCTCAGGACATGGACTTAATACAACTGTGACCCCAAATGTGTGGGTCCCAGATGGCTGAGAATCCATGATATCCTGATGTCCACAATACCACTCCCACGTGCCAAATGAGAATGTCTCCCTGAGGACCTGGGTCAGCTTCATTGTGCTGTTAGGGTCCGTGGTCAAAGGAGCGAGATTGATATAAAGCGAAGGTCAAGCAAAGCTTTATTTCATGCCAAGCATCGAGAATCAAACTGACCGGTCAGGGCCGTCTCTTGCAAAGAAGCTGTTAGGGTCCATGATCAAAGGAACGAGAGGTGATGACGATGACCCTGACAAGGCCACTCCCAACGTGGCCATTCTGGATGAGGCCATTCCTGACGGAGCCACTCCCCAGCAGAGGCCACTCTTGACGAGGCCGTTCCCTGATGGGGCTGCTCCAGACGAGGCCGTTCCCAATGACTCTAACAGCTCCTATGGCCCCTACTGGCCTTGCAAACTAACCTTTATAGAGGCACTTTAGCTGGGCTATCCACAGGTAGCCAATGAGATTGCAATACACAGAGAAAACTGCACAGTCATGCTAGGTTTGCCACACACACAAAAAAACTGCTAGGTTACACACGGGCGGCCAATTGAATTTCAACTTACCCTAGTAGATATATGCATGCCCCACTGATTGGATGTCTTCACCTGGTCTGACCCGCCCTTGTATCTAGGCTTTGCAAGCAAGTTCCTCTGGGAGGGGCAGGGTCAATCTAAGTTTACTGCATAGGGTCAATCTAAGTTTATTGCAACAAAATGGCTTCCTCTGATTAAATAGGCCCTTACATTCCCCCCACCTTTCTTTGGAGAATAGTCAAATTCTTAACTTTTCAGTCAGTTCTATGTTATATTGAGCATGTAAGACTAACATTTTATCACTCTAATTTTCTCTTATAAAAATGAAATTAGTGCACAGTCAGCTGATGAGTTAGCCATTTACCGCTTTATATAACCTTTTTCATTTTTCCTAAATCCGTTCGTCTAATTTCCCACTTATACTTTACATAAACAGGTAACAATAGGAGCAACAATAAACTCAAAGTTTTTTTTAGTCTTAGCTTTAGTCCTTGGTCAGCGGGGTCTGTCAGCTGCAGCTTCCTTCTCTGGGGGTTGTCCTTACTCTCGGCTTGTTTGACATGACCCACATGAACCCAGGCCCTAATGCCTTCTACTTTTACTGCCATGGGGGTGGTCAGGATAACAGTAAACGGTCCCTTCCAGTGAGGCTCCAAGTTCCCCACTTGATAGCGACGTATCCAAACCAAGTCCCCAGGTTGGTAAGGATGTGGTTCCACCTCCATCTCCATCCCAGTGTGGGCAGTCCGGATCCCTGCATGGGCTTTTTTTAAGACAGACTGTAATGCCTGCAGTGACTAGAGTACAGACTGGCCAGTCATTTCTGCTAGGGCAACCTCTTGTAGCCAAGGACAGAGTGGGGGGGGTCTCCCAAACATTATTTCAAATGGGGTCACCTTGTTTAAATAGGGTGTACATCATGCCCTGAGGAGGGTGAAAGGAAGGAGATCCACCCATCCACTGCCAGTCTCCAGAATTAGTTTTGTCAAGGTCTCTTTAAGAGTCCAGTTCATTCTCTCTACTTGCCCAGAACTCTGGGGCGGATAGGCACAATGTAGTTTACAATTAGTGCCCACAGCCTTGGCCAATGTCTGTGAGACTGAGCTAACAAGTGCAGGACCATTGTCTGACCTGATCGCGAGAGACAGCCCAAACCTAGGAATTATTTCTTCTAGTAGCTTTTTGGCTACCACCCCTGCTGTCTCATGTTTGGCGGAAAAAGCCTCTACCCAGCCTGAAAAGGTATCTAAAAAAGCTAACATATACTTGTGCCCATATTTTCCGGGTTTCATTTCTGTAAAATCTATTTCCCAATAAATTCCTGGTTCCTTACCTCTTTCTCTTTTCCCTCTTCCCATTTTAGTTCTTCCCACATTAACTGCCTGGCATTGAGTACATCTATCAACTATATCCTGAACAATACGCCCTAATTTAGAAAACTGGAATTGCTTGCCTATAAGGTCCTTGAGTTTGCATATCCCCAAATGAGTACCCAGATGTATCTGGTCTACTAACTTCTTCCCTAGTCTTCGAGGAAGAATTATTTTTCCTGCTTTAGTCTTAGCCCAGTCCCCTTCATAGTCCAATTTAACCCATTTCTGTCAATACTTTAAATCTTCTTCTGAATAGTTTGTTTTTTTCTGGTAGGGATGGAGCCAGGAGTGTAACCAGTTCTTGCACTGTTTTTCAGGCTGCTTGCTTTGCGGCTTGATCTGCTGAGTGGTTTCCTTTTGAAATCAGATCAGTCCCCTTTTGGTGTCCCAGGCAATGCATAACAGCCACCTCTTTTGGGTCCCAAATAGCCTGGAGAAGAGCCAATATTTCTCCTCTGTTTTTAATTCCTTTTCCTTCTGCTGTTAATAGGCCCCTTTCTTTATAAATAGCCCCATGTATATGGAGAGTAGCAAAGGCATACCTGCTGTCCATATAGATGTTGGCGGTTTTACCTTGGCCATCTGCAGCGCCTTAGTGAGTGCAATCAGTTCCGCTTTTGCACCAAAATTCCACGTGGCAGGGCTGCTTTCCAGAGTTCCTGCTCAGGAGAAACCATTGCAGCCCCTGCATACCTCTTTCCATTGACCATGTAGGTACTCCCATCTGTGAACAGACTCATCTTGGAATCCGGGAGGGTAATGTCTCTGAGATCTGCCCTTATTCCTGTGACTTGGGTTAGGACCTCCCTGCAGTCGTGTGGGTGGTCAGCCAGCTCCTCTGGCAGCAGTGTGGCTGGATTTAGCACCACTGGGGGCCAGAAGGTCACTCTTGGTTTGTTGAAGAGAAGGGCCTGATACCCCGTCACTCGGGCGTTCATCATCCATTGGTCTGGTGGAGTCCGGAGAAGACCCTCAATAGCATGTGTGGTGGTTACAATGAGATTTTGACCCAAAGTCAATTTACTTGCATCCTTGACTAGGAGGGCCATTGCAGCAATTGTGTGGAGGCAAGAGGGGAACACAGCTGCTACTGGATCTAGTTTCTTGCTAAGATAGGCTACTGGACTTCACAACGGTCCTAGAGTCTGAGTTAAAACTCCTTTGGTCACCCCTGCTTTTTCATCCACATACAAGTGGAAAGGCTCGGTAACATCTGGGATGACCAATGCTGGGACACTCAGTAAGGCTGTTTGTAATTCCCGAAATGCTTCTTCTGCCTCAGCTGTCCACTCTATCATAGTGAGCCCTCCTTTTGCCAGTTCGTAGAGAGGTTGGGCAATCTCCACAAACCGCGGTATCCACAGCCTACAGTAGCCCACCATCCCAAGAAACTCCCTCACTTGTCGGGACGTGGTGGGGCGGGGGTATCAGGTGACCACCTGTTTCCTGGACTCAGACAGTGATCACACTCCCTCGTGGAGATAAAAGCCTAGATAAGTGGTGTGGCTCTGACAGAGCTGTGCTTTCTTCACTGACACCCAATACCCTTTTTTCTGCAGAGTCTGTAAGAGAGCTATCATCCCCCGCAAACATGACTCATAGTCTTCAGCTGCTACTAGCAAGTCATCAACGTACTGTAACAGAGTGACTCCTGGGTTGTAGGTTCTGTACTCATGCAAATCCTCATGTAGTGCCTCGTCGAAGATAGTGGGCAAATTCTTGAACCCTTGGGAAGTCTTGTCCAGCTGAGCTGGCCTTGGAATCCTTCCTGTGGGTCAGACCACTCAAAAGCAAAAAGGGGCTGAGATTCCCTTGCTAAAGATATACAGAAAAATGCATCCTTGATATCTTAGATGGTATACACAGTTCTTTTGGGGCCCAGGAGGGAGAGTAGGGTATAGGGGTTAGGCACCGTCGGGTGGATATCTTCAACCCATTTATTAACTTCCCGCAAGTCCTAGACAGGTCGGTGCTCCCCAGTCTCGGCCTTTTTGACGGGCAGCAAAGGTGTGTTCCATGGAAATTTGCAAGGAACTAGAATCCCGTCTCCTCGAAGATGGTTAATGTGTTTTCTGATCCCTTCCTTTGCTTCCCAGGGAAGGGGGTACTGCTGAATGCGAACAGCTGTAGCTGTTGCCTTTAATTGTACCACCACCGGAGGTTGTTCCTTGGCCAAGCCAAGGGAAGCCAAGGCTTCCCTTCTGCCCAGACCTGGGGAAACTTGTCCTGTAGGATTTGGAGAAGGCTCCCCCAACTTTGTCTCCTCCGGTTTTGAGACTGGCTCGTGAAGGAGGTATTCATCTACTGCTGCCATAAGCACTTGTACAGTGGGTTGTCTCAAGGTTACAGTCATGTCTCCTTCCGAGAACTGAATGGCAGCTCTTAACTTGTGGAGGAGATCTCTACCCATCAAGTTATATGGGACATTAGGGAGGGCCAAAAATCGATGTTTAACTACTCCCAAGGCCAAATTTAAAGTCCTTTTGTTCTGTTGTCCATTTATGTTTCTCTGTACCATTTGCTCCTTGTACCCAAAATTCCTCTCCAGATAGTTTCCCCATAGGTTTAAGTAATGATGAAAATTGGACTCCCGGGTCCACCAAAAAAATCAACTGATTTCCCCTCCACTTCAATTTTTACCTGAGATTCGGGGAGGGGCTCTGAACCATGGCCCCTTCAGTCTCTGGTGGCAAGCATTGCTGTCTTCCTTTTGGGGCACTCCCTGGCCCAATGTCCTTTTTCCTTACAGTAAGCGCACTGATCTGAATCTAAGTCTTCCTGCCTGCCTTCTCTGTGCTTAGGCTTCTCCTTCCATTTACTATCCCCTACCTGTCTCCTCCCCGCCTCATGTAATGCCAAAACCTTAACCAGTTTTTTTGTCTGTTTTTCATTCTCTTGTGCATCCCTGTTGTTAAACACCTTTTCTGCTATTCCCACTAACTCAGTCAGATTCTTCCCTTCAAATCCTTTGATTTTCTGAAGTTTTCTCCTTATATCTGGGGCTGACTGACTGACAAATGCAAGATTCATTGCCCTCTGATTTTCGGGTGCCTCAGGGTCAATCGGGCTATACATTTTGTAGGCTTCAATTAGCCTTTCTAGGAAAGCTACTGAAGACTCATTCTTACCTTGAGTCACCTTACTAATTTTGGATAAATTTATGGGTCTCCTTGCAGCTGCATGGAGGCCTCCCAGTAGAGCCTGGGGGTAGAAATGTAAGCTCTCCTTACCTTCATCAGAGCTTGGATCCCAGTCGGGGGGTTCCCTTGAGCAGTAGTCCTCCATTTGGCGGGGATCAAAGTCCCTGCCAAGTCTCTCGCTTATCACCTTATGGGTTTCTCGCATGATGTCATCCTGCTCTTCCCCGTTAAAGAGAGCCATAAGGAGCTGTGGAATATTCACCCAGGTAGGTTGATGAGTAAGAAAGACAGTCTCCAAGAGGCTATTTAAATCCTGAGGGTGGACAGAAAAGGATTTGTGTTGGGTCTTCCAGTTATAGATATCAGAAGAGGAGAAAGAGATATAGCTTAGGTGGGGGCGCCTTCTCCCATCTGGTAGAGCAACCTCATGAAGACGCAGCATTGGCATGGACAGTACCAGTGAGGCAAAGGGAAGCAGAGGGGGATGGGGGAAGGGGAAGGATCAGGGTGGTCTCTCTGCTTGGTGGTCCCATAGGTGGACCCTGACAGTGTATGAGGTGGACCAGCAAAGGCATTTCAGGACCGAGAGTCAGATTTAGAGGACAAATAAGGGGGGGAATTCCACATCCTCCATATCCGATGGAGGTAGAATGGTCTTCTTCCCTGGTTCCCCCTCATCTGTCTGTTTTGGTTTTGGTGCTCCGACCTGCCTTAGAGGGAGAGAGATGGTTTCGTTAGCAGGAGGAAGGTGGGACTTGAGCCATGATGGCGGCTCTTCTATCAAATATCGCCAGGCCACAATGTATGGTATTTGGTCTCGATGTAGATCAAAGACCTCGCTCAGGGTAGACTAGATCTGAGCCAAGGCAAACGTTCCTTCCAGCAACCACCCGGTGGAGAAAGTGGGCCACTCTAATTGGCAGAGTGTTTTTAGTTTTTGCGGGTAAACCTTGTCTCCTGACTGAGTGGCTTTACCTTGAAAATCCTTGAAATGTTCAATAACAAGACCTAGGGGTGTCACAGGTCCCTTACTCCCTGTTTGTCCCATTTCTCCAAATACAACAAACAACACAACAGACAACAAAAAAAACACAGCAAAGACAACTGCAGACCCAGTGATCCCCATCCAGAGAGTGCTGCTGGTGGGGACTTCCATGGTCCCCTGCAAACACAACAAACCACACGACAGACAACAAAAGAACCAGGCAAAGACAACCACAGACCCAACGATTCTTACCCAGTACCTGCCACTGGTGGGGGCTTTCTTTATCTCCCGGCCGCCTAGGGGGACTCGAACCCCCCAACTGCCCAGGGGGACTTGAACCCCCTGACCGTCTAGGGGGAATCGAACCCCCCGGCCGCCCAGAGGGACTTGATCCCCCTGTCGATCTACCAGCAGAGGGATGGGGCATCCCCGCATCCACTCCAGCCCTGGGGAGCATGGCCGGGTCCAGCTTCTCCCTGGAGGGCCATACCCTGGAGCTCTGCAACCAGACAGACAGACAAAATCACAATACCTCCTGAGGTTTTTCCCAGAAATTCCGATGCTGGCTCAGTTCTCATCATTTGATCTGGGTGCCCCCTCCAGTGTTAGGGTCCGTGGTCAAAGGAGCAAGACTGATACAAAGCGAAGGTCAAGCAAAGCTTTATTTCGCGCCAAGCATCAAGAATCAAACTGACCGGTCAGGGCCGTCTCTTGCAAAGGAGCTGTTAGGGTCCGTGATCAAAGGAACGAGAGGTGATGATGATGACCCTCACAAGGCCGATCCCAATGTGGCCACTCTGGACGAGGCTGTTCCTGATGGAGCCACTCCCCAGCGGAGGCCGCTCTTGACGAGGCCATTCCCTGATGGGGCTGCTCCAGACGAGGCCATTCCCTGACAGGTCTGCTCCAGATGAGGCCATTCCCAACGACTCTAACAGCTCTTATGGCCCCTACTAGCCTTGTAAACTAACCTTTATAGAAGCATTTTAGCCGGGCTATCCACAGGTAGCCAATGAGATTGCAATACACAGGGAAAACTGCACAGTCATATTAGGTCTGCCACACAGACAAAGAAACTGCTAGGTTACACATGGGCAGCCAATTGAATTTCAACTTACCCTAGTAGATATATGCGTGCCCGACTGATTGGATGTCTTCACCTGGCCTGACCCGCCCTGGTGTCTAGGCTTTGCAAGTAAGTTCCTCTGGGAGGAGCAGGGTCAATCTAAGTTTACTGCATAGGGTCAATCTAAGTTTACTGCAACAAAATGACTCCCTCTGATTAAGTAGGCCCTTACAGTGCAAAATGTGTCTGGGAGTTGCCATGTATGGATTTGAGGACTCTCAGCACCACAGAGCGGCACAAACGTAGATGCTAACATGAAGGTTGTGTGTAGAGTATTGGAGAGAGTCCCAGGGCAGGAGGGGTGGGCGGGGGCTTTCCATGGGTATAGGAAGAGAACAGGGGAAAGAAGTCAAGGAAAAGCGAGAAGAGCTGTGACTGAACTGCCATCTCTCTCCTCAGTGCAGTTTGGGCTGTTGCTGAGCTTTTATAACTGCCCCAGGACATCACAATGCCATCTTCATGTGATGTCACCACCATGTGATGTCACCACTATGCCCTGGCCAATCACCAGGGATTTCACAGATTGACCACATTTTGGTGACAAATCACCAGAGAGGTGAGCTGGTCAATTACTGATGCCTTTCTCCGTGACACTCATGCTATCATCACCTGGAAACCAAGTTTTAAAGGAAAACAGGTAAGTTGTCCTTCCAGATGAAAAAGTTAATATTTAGTTTATATTTATAGTGACGATTATGGTGAGGTTGAAAGATTTAATCAATACAAAGGTAAATGTCTCAGTTAGAGGCACCATTAATTGAAACACTGACATGGATATTAATGAAGACATGGGCCATTATACCCCATGAAAGAACACAATTGCATGTAAGTCACACAACACGACAATAGAGCAAAGGTTCTCATCTCATCCACCAAAGCTTAAATATATGTGGAGAAAATGGTAGGCATTACGGTTAGTACATCTTCCTACAATAAAGAGATGGGATGAAGGGATGAAGGATGAAGCTGTGTCACAAGTAATTACCAGCTTGCCAATATCATACTGCCATTCAGCTCTCATAAAAGAGGGGCAACAAAATCCATCCTGTCACCAGGTTCACAGTCTTCATGTCCAGCATCCAATCAGAAAATTCTGGAGGGAAGAGTTAATTTTTTCTCCTCCCTCAAATACAAATACTCACTTATCAAATCATTCTGAACACTCAAGAAATCAATCAAAGATGTAATAGTATAAATGCTGCAAGGCTACAAGTAGAAAAGTGACCACCATTTGGAAGGAAGGATGGAGACATGACACTGGTGTGATATAGCTGAGAATACGGTGGAGGGGAGAGAGTCTGCTTGAGGAAGATACCACAAAGCATTATACTTGGGAACAAAATCAGAACTTATTTTTAAAGATTTTATTTATTTATTTGACAGAGATCACAAGAAGGCAGAGAGGTGGGCAGAGAGAGAGGGGGAAGAGGAAGCAGACCCCCCGCTGATCGGAGAGCCCAATGCAGGGCTCAATCTGAGGACCTTGAGATCATGACCTGAGCCGAAGGCAGAGGCTTAATCCACTGAGCCACATTGGTACCTCAAAATTCAGAACTTTTTAAAAACTGGATAAAGAAGAGATGGTACAAGGATACAATGGAATATTACTCAGCTACCAAAAAAGTGAAATTTTGTCATTTATAATGATGTTGATGGAACTAGAGGATATAATGCTAAGTGAAATAAATCAGTCACAGAAAGACAAATGCCATATGATTTCTCTCAAAAGCATAATATAAGAAAAATAAAAACACCAAAGAACTTAGGGGAAGGGATGAAAAAATAAAACAAGATGCAGGGGTAGAAGAAGCCAGTGGGCAGGTAAAGCGGAGTGAAACATCAATAGGACTGATATCGGAAGATAAACAAAAGGGGGAGGGAGCCACCAGAAGTGACCCATGGTAAAGTAATATCCCAATACGGGGGTGCCCTGCAAATGGGGACCAGCACTAACTTGGAGTCTGGTTGAAAGCACTCAGAAAGAGCAAAGGATCATAGGGGAAATTGGGGGAATTGGGCAATTAGGGACAGGGGCTTAACCCGCCAACCCAGGACAACCACTGCTGGTGCTGAGCTAGAGAGAGTGCAGTGAAGAAGTCAGGTCTTGGTCCCGGAGCCACCAGCACGCCTGAGAGCATCTGGGTGGTGGCGTCCTTGAGGGTAAGGGAGCCTCATCAGCCAGCAGAACCACAGTCTTTTGCACTCTGCATGTGCACCCCTGCTGCATGACCAGAGTCTGAGTCCCACCCTACACCCTCTCCTGAGAGAGATTCATGCAGGTGCCAGTCAGCCAGCTCTCTCTGGGGTCTGGAGAGTCTGAGCACTCCCAGCCCAGGCCAGCGTGAAAATCTCAGAATGCTATCTCTGCTTGGGACCTCTCTGGGGGTCTGGAGCTTCCCAGACAGCCATGGCTAGTATTTCTCACCGTTTTGGGTACAAAAAGGAGTTCCTGTGACCACAGAGACCATGACTGGGAATGTGCTCTGCCAGTGGCAGAGGGGGAATTTATGTGTTCTGGAGCACCCAGAGTGGAATAGACTGAGGCTTCCCTCTGTGAGGGAGGTCTGGGTGCAGTCTGCTTTCCTCTAAACCTCCAAAGAACCGCCAAAAGCCACCGAGGGGAGAGAAAACAAAGGAACAAACAAACAAAAAACCTCCAGAGAACAAAAACCTGAAAAACTGGTTTCCTTAAAGCCCAGATCCTTGATGGGAGCAAGAGGACTTAACTCTAGCAACACTCCCTGAAAAACCATGTGGCAGGACCCTCCCTCAGAAAGACAGCCCCCCCCCAAAAAAAAATCATCAGGAGGAAAACCACCACTACTTCATAGATACAATGTTTATTTTTAATTTGTTCCCACAATTCTGGTTCTTTTCATTTTTTTTAAATAACCGTTTAACCTATTTACCATCACAATGAGATGTTCAGTACATCAAATTCCATAATAACCTTTTAACCTGAATTTTTTTGATACATATACCTGTGTTTTTTTTTTAAAGATTTTATTTATTTATTTGACAGAGATCAGAGTAGGCAGAGAGGCAGGCAGAGAGAGAGGAGGAAGCAGGCTCCCCGCTGAGCAGAGAGGCCGATGCGGGGCTCGATCCCAGGACCCTGGGATCATGACCTGAGCCGAAGGCAGAGGCTTTAACCCGCTGAGCCACCCAGGCGCCCCAATATACCTGTGTTTTTATTTTGCTTTTCTATTTTTATTTTCTTAATTTAATTTAATTTATTTATTTATTTTGAAATAGTCATATAATCCCCTTTCCCCAATCAATGCTACCCCCTATATAGGTAAACCAGTTTTAATATTTTATCTTAGCAAATATGAGTCCTTTAACAAAGATATCAAGATACATCCAGGAAGACTCAAGATACACTTCCTTGCACACAGTGAGAATTTACTTTTTTTCAAAGATTATTTATTTATTTATTTATTTGACAAAGAGAGATCACAAATAGGCAGAGAAAGAGGGGGAAGCATATTCTCGGCTGAGCAGAGAGCCTGATGTGGGACTGGATCCCAGGACCCTGAGATCATGACCTAAGCTAAAGGCAGAGGCTTAAAAAACTCAGCGACCTAGGTGACACACACACTGAGAATTTCTAACCACTCTCCTATCTTTTTATTCTGTCAGTGTTTCTGTGTCTTTCTTCTTGTTCTGGTAGTATATAAATCTTATACTTGGAGATAATTTTGACGGGGTTCTTAATTAATTAATTAGTTAATTAATTAATTTTTCTCTTGTCATTTAGTTTTCTCAGTCTTTTTGTTTGTTTTTGTTTGTAAACTTCATAAACCTTACCCTTGGGACCCATTTGGGCTGGGCCTTCTCAATTATTTTATCTTTCTTTTTTTCCCCTCTCTCTCTCTCTTTTTGTTCTTTTTTCTTTCTCTTTAGTGGAGACTCTCGATTGCGACACATTCATCCAGACATCTCTCACCAAAATGACTAGGAGTAGGAATGCCCAGCAGAAAAATTCAAAGATTGTGCCCTCTACATCAGAGCTATTGGATATGGACATATACAGTATGTTGAAAAGGGAATTCAGGTTAACAATTATCCAGGAAATACCCAGGTTGAAGAAAGCTTTTGATGACAAAATGGAATTGAATAGGGCAGAAGTGAAAGCCACCAGAGATGATGTTAGCAATACTCTGAATGATTTCCAATCTAATCTAAATTCTCTAACAGCTAGGTAACTCAGGCAGAAGATAGAATTAGTGATCTGTAGGACAAACAGATAGAGAAAAAGGATCAGGGGGAAGCCTGGAACAAACAGCTTAGAAGCCATGAAAACCGAATTAGGGAAGTAAATGATGCCATGAAATGTTCCGATGTCAGAATTATTAGAATCCCTGAGGGGAGGAGAAAGAAAGAGGACTAGAAGATGTAGTTGAAAAAATTCTCTATGAAAATTTTCCCAATCTGGAGAATGGAACCAGCGATCGTGTACTAGAGGCAGAAAGGTACCCCTCATGATCACAAAATCTAGAAAGACCTCGAGACACCTGATAGTGAGATGATGAATCATAATTGTAGACAGGAGCTCTTGAAAGCAGCTAGGGCAAAGAAATTCCTTATGTACAGAGGAAAGCCCATCAGAATAACGTCAGACATATCCACAGAAATCATGGCAAGCCAGAAAGGGCTAGCAAGATGTATTCAGGGCACTAAATGAGAAGAATATGCAGCCAAGAATACTGTATCCAGTAAGACTGATATTCAAAATGGATGGAGAGATAAAGAGATTCCATGACCAGCAAGGTTTAAAATAGTATGTGACCACCAAGTTGACACTGGAGGAAATATTAAGGAAGGGTTATATAAAAGTGGAAAAAAAAAACAACCTAAGACTACCACTGAATAGACAATATGGAGACAATCTATAGAAACAAAGACTTGACAGGTAACACGATGTCCATAAAAACGTATATCTCAATAATCATGCTCAATGTGAATGGCCTAAATGCACCCATAAAACAACACAGGATTGCAGACTGGATAAAACGACAGGACCCATTCATATGTTGTCTACAAGAGACCCATTGTGAACTTAAGGATACATCCAGACTGAAAGTGAAGGGTTGGAGAAACATCTTTCACATCAGTGGGCCTCAAAAGAAGATGGGGGTAGCGATTCTCATATCAGATAAATTAGATTTTGAACTAAAGACGGTAGTCAGAGATACAGAAGGACATGACACAATTCTTAAAGGGACTATCCACCAAGAAGACCTAACAATTGTAAATGTGTATGTCCCCAATATGGGAGCAGCCAATTACATAAGAAAACGGTTAATCAAGATGAAGAGTCATATTGATATGAATACATTAATAGCAGAAGATCTTAACATGCCACTCTCAGTAATAGACAGATGATTCAAGCAGAAAATAAATAAAGAAACAAGAGCATTGAATGACTCATTGGACCAGATGAACTTCATTGATATATACAAACATTCCACCCTAAAAAAAAAAAAAAAAAAATACTCATTCTTCTTGAGTGCACATGGAACCTTCTCCAGAACAGACCACATACTGGGTCACAAATCAGGGCTCAAACAATACCAAAAGATTGAGACTATTCCCTGAATATGCTCAGAATACAATGCTTTGAAACCAGAGTTCAAACACAAAGAAAAGTTCTCAAGGAAAAGTTCTGAAGGAATTCTGAAGGAATTCACCTGGAAGCTAAAGACCACCTTGCTTTAGAATGCTTGGATCGACTAGGAAATCAAAGAAGAGCTTAAACAATCCATGGAAACCATGAAAATTAAGACACTTCATTCCAAAACCTATGGGATACAGAAAAGGCAGTCGTAAGGGGGAATACATACCCATCCAAGTCTCTCTCAAAAAAATTGAAAAATCAAGAATACACCAGTCATCTCTACACCTTAAGGAACTGGAGAATCAACAACAACTAAAGCCAACTCCACACACAAGAAGGGAAATAATCAAGATTAGCCCAGATATGGACCCTCAACTCTATGGTCAAATAATCTTCGACAAAACAGGAAAAAAATATCCAGTGGAAAAAAGACAGTCTCTTCAATAAATGGTGCTGGGAAAACTGGACAGCTATATGTAGAAGAATGAAACTCGACCATTCTCTTACACCGTACACAAAGATAAACTTAAAATGGATAAAAGACCTCAACGTGAGACAGGAATCCATCAGAATCCTCGAGGAGAACATAGGCAGTAACCTCTTTGATATCAGCCACAGCAACTTCTTTCAAGATATGTCTCCAAAGGCGAAGGAAACAAAAGCGAAAATGAACTTTTGGGACTTCATCAAGATCAAAAGCTTCTGCATAGCAAAAGAAACAGTCAACAAAACAAAGAGGCAACCCATGGAATGGGAGAAGATATTTGCAAATGACAGTACAAACAAAAGGTTGATGTCCAGGATCTATAAAGAACTTAACAAACTCAACACACACAGAACAGACAATCATATTAAAAATGGGCAGAAGATATGAACAGACACTTCTGCAATGAAGACATACAAATGGCTACCAGACACATGAAAAAATATTCATCATCACTAGCCATCAGGGAGATTCAAATCAAAACCACATTGAGATACAACCTTACACCAGTTAGAATGGCCCAAATTAGCAAGACAGGAAACAACGTGTGTTGGAGAGGATGTGGAGAAAAGGGAACCCTCTTCCACTGTTGGTGGGAATGCAAACTGGTGCAGCCACTTTGGAGAACAGTGTGGAGATTCCTCAGGAAATGAAAAATAGAGCTTCCCTATGACCCTGCAATTGCACTACTGGGTATTTACTCCAAAGATACAGATGTAGTGAAAAGAAGGGCCATCTGTACCCCAATGTTTATAGCAGCAATGGCCACGGTCACCAAACTGTGGAAAGAACCAAGATGCCCTTCAACGGACGAATGGATAAGGAAAATGTGGTCCATATACCCTATGGAGTATTATGCCTCCATCAGAAAGGACGAATACCCAACTTTTGTAACAACATGGACAGGACTGGAAGAGATTATGCTGAGTGAAATAAGTCAAACAGAGAGAGTCAAGTATCATATGGTTTCACTTATTTGTGGAGCATAAGAAATAATATGGAGGACAAGGGTAGATGGAGAGGAGAAGGGAGTTGAGGGAAATTGGAAGAGGAGGTGAACCATGAGAGACTACAGACTCTGAAAAACAACCTGAGGGTTTTGAAGGGGCGGGGGGTGGGAGGTTGGGGGAACCAGGTGGTGGGTATTAGGGAGGGCACAGATTGCATGGAGCACTGGGTGTGGTGAAAAAACAATGAATACTGTTATGCTGAAAATAAATAAAAAATTTAATTAAAAAAAGATTAGAACAGAAATCAATGAGATAGAAATTAGAAATACAACAGAATACATCAATGAAACTAGAAGCTGCTTTTCAGGAAGAATCAATAAGATCGATGAACCATTGTCCAAACTAATTCAAAAGAAAAGAGAGAAGGCCCAAATTAATAAAATTATGAAGGAAAAGGGAGATATCCCAATGAACACCAAGGAAATAGAAACAATCATCAGAAATTATTATCAGAAAAAAAAATTATTATCAGCAGTTATATGCCAAAAAGTTAAGCAACCTAGATGAAATGGATGCATTCCTGGAAAACTACAAAATTCCAAAATTGAACCCGGAAGAAATTGACAACCTGAATAGACCAATATCTAGTAATGAGATTGAAGCACTGATCAAAAACCTCCCAAAAAACAAGAGCCCAGGACCTGACAGATTCCCTGGAGAATTCTACCAAACTTTCAAAGAAGATATAACAACTATTCTCCTGAAGCTGTTTCAAAAAATTGAAGCAGAAGGAAAACTTCCAGACACTTTTTATGAAGCCAGCATTACCCTGATCCCCAAACCAGGCAAAGACCCCACCAAAAAGAAGAATTTCAGACCAATATCCCTGATGAATATGGGTGCTAAGATCGTCAACAAGATCCTAGCAAACAGGATCCAACAGCACATTAAAAAGATTATCCACCATGACCAGGTGCCATTCATCCCTGGGTTACAAGGATGTTTCAACATTCGCAAATCAATCAATGTGATAGAACAAATCAATAAGAGAAGAGAGAAGAACCACATGGTCCTCTCAATTGATGCAGAAAAAGCATTTGACAAAATCCAGCATCCGTTCCTGATTAAAATGCTTCGCCATATAGGGATAGAGGGACCATTCCTGAACTTCATATAATCCATCTATGAAAGACCCATAGCAAATATTCTCAATGGGGAAAAGCTCACAGCCTTCCCGTTGAGATCAGGAACACGACCAAAAATGCTCACTCTCACCACTCTTGTTCAACATAGTATTAGAAGTCCTAGCAACAGCAATCAGACAACAAAGAGAAATAAAAGGTATCCAAATTGGCAAGGAAGAAGTCAAACTCTCTTCACAGATGATATATTTTATATAGAAAATCCAAAAGACTCCACCCCCAAACTGCTGGAACTCATTCAGCAATTCAGTAATGTGGAAGGATACAAAGTCAATGTGCAGAAATCAGTTGCTTTTTTTTTTTTCCCAGTTGCTTTGTTTTACATTAGCAATGAAAATACAGAAGGAGAAATTAGAGAGAATTGTTTCCATTTACTATAGCACAAGAACCATAAGATACTTGGGAATAAGCTTAACTAAAGAGGGAAAGGATCTGTATACAAAGAACTACAGAACACTCATGAAAGAAATCAAAGAAGACACATAAAGTGGAAGGCCATTCCATTATCATGGATCAGAAGCATAAACATTGTTAAAATGGCTATACTGCCTAGAGCAATCTAGACTTTCAATGCCATTCCAGTCAAAATTACACTGGCATTTTTCAAAGAGCTGGAGCAAATAATCCTAAAATTTGTATGGAACCAGAAGAGACCCTGAATTGCTAAGGAAATGTTGAAAAAGAAAACAAAACTGGCAGCATCACGTTGCCTGATTTCAAGCTTTACTACAAACCTGTGATCACTAAGACAGCATGGTACTGGCATAAAAACAGACACATAGACCAGTGGAACAGATTAGAGAGCCCATATATGGACCCTCAACTCTATGGTCAAATAATCTTCGACAAAGCAGGAAAAAATATACAGTGGAAAAAAGACAGTCTCTTCAGTCAATGGTCCTGGGAAAATTGGACAGCTATATGTGGAAGAATGAAACTCGACCATTCTCTTACACCGCATACAAAGATAAACTCGAAATGGATAAAAGGCCTCAAGAGGAGGCAGGAATCCATCAGAATCCCAGAGGAGAACATAGACAGTAACCTCTTTGATATCAACCAGAGCAACTTCTTTCAAGATATGTCTCCAAAGGCAACGGAAACAAAAGTGAAAATGAACTCTTGGGACTTCATCAAGATCAAAAGATTCTGCACAGCAAAGGAAACAGTCAACAAAACAAAGAGGCAACCCATAGAATAGGAGAAGATATTTGCAAATGACAGTACAGACAAAAAGCTGATATCCTGGATCTATAAAGAACTTAACAAACTCAACACACATAAAACAGATAATCATGTCAAAAAATGGGCAGAAGACATGAACAGACACTTCTCCAATGAAGACATACAAATGGCTAATGGACACATGAAAAAACGTTCATCATCACTAGCCATCAGGGAGATACAAATCAAAACCACTTTGAGATACCACCTTACACCAGTTAGAATGGCCAAAATTAACAAGACATGAAACAATGTGTGTTGGAGAGGATGTAGAGAAAGCGGAACTCTCTTACTCTGTTGGTGGTAATGCAAGTTGGTGCAGCCACTTTGGAAAACATTGTGGTGATTCCTTAAGAAATTAAAAATAGAGCTTCCCTATGACCCGGCAATTGCACTACTGGGTATTTACCCCAAAGATACAGATGGAGTGAAAAGAAGGGCCATCTGTACCCCAATGCTCATAGCAGCAATTGTAACAGTCACCAAATTGTGAAAAGAACCAAGATGCCCTTCAAAGGACAAATGGATAAGGAAAATGTGGTCCATATACACTATGGAGTATTATGCCTCCATCAGAAATGATGAATACCCAACATTTGTATCAACATGGATGGGACTGGAAGAGATTATGTTGAGTGAGATATGTCAAGCAGAGAGAGTCAAGTATCATATGGTTTCACTTATTTGTGGAGCATAAGAAATAACACGGAGGACATGGGGAGATGGAGAGGAGAAGGGATTTGTGGGAAACGGAGGGAAGATGAACCATGAGAGACTATGGACTCTGAAAAACTATCTGAGGTTTTGAAGGTTTGGGTGGTGGGAGGTTGGGTGAGCCTGGTGGTGGGTATTATGGAGGGCACTTATTACATGGAGCACTGCATGTGGTATATTAACAATGAATTGTGGTACACTGAAAATAAGTTAAAAAATTAAAAACAATTTAAAAAAAGAAAGTGATATAACACAGGAGCAAAAAAAAATGAGACCCTTAGAAATCTACTTGAGTTAGAGGCACCCCCTTTTGAAAATGGCATAGAGCACAAGTAGCCAGAACGGTGAGGGATCTTTGTTATCTCCAGGAGATTCAGGAAAACGAGGGAGCCCAATCTGATAGATTGCCCAAATAGTGGAGCAGGAAGACTGGTTATGGTCAGTGACCCTAGAGGTGATTTTCATTTCCAGACACCACAAACTATGAGCTGAGCTGGTAGGGAGACTGCCCTCTGCCTGACCACTCTGAAAGGGACTAGGAGTCTTTAGCTGTCTAAATCCTATGGGATATTTGTGCCCATTACAGGGACAGCTCTTGAGCAGTGTAGCCCATGAGGAGCTGCTTGGGTGCCCCCCCTCATTGTAACCTAGGAGATGCAGATAAGGGATGCACGTGTGAGTCCATGACCACTATCAATTGCAAACCCACAAATCTCAGAGATGCTTGCAGATCACCATGACACCCCAGTGGACCCAGAATGACCTAGAAGATTTGTTGCAAAGGAGAGAAGGGACTGTGATGTTGATGCTCTGGGACAGAGGTTTCTTCACTGCCATATTTCCCCTGACCCTCTAAAGAGAAGCAGAAATACTCCAGGGGAAAAATAGCTGAGCAGCCAACCAGCTCATATTAAGCCCATCCCGCTGTCGAGGGAATTGGGCAACTCCACCAAGCAAGGGCACCTGACTGGAAACACAACTGGAAACACAAGTTTATTTCTCAAAGATCTATAAAACTCCAGCACCAGGGGAAAAAATATTAAAATAAGCTCCAGGTGTTCCTCATGACTTGCTTATACTTCAGGCTATAATTTTACTTTATTTTCAGTTTCTTTTCTTATTCTTTTTTTTTCTTTCTATCTTTTTAAACACTGCTCCCGTTTCAAATATTTTTATATTTTATATTTTATATAAAGTTTAAATACTTTATATTTCCCAATGTATGTTTTTCTTTTCCAACACATGTTTTTAAATCACTTCTTAAATTTTCTTTCCTTTAATTTTAATTTAATTTTTTCAGTGTTCCAAGATTCATTTTTTATTCTCCACACCAGTGTTCTGTGCAAAATCTGCCCTCCTTGATACCCAACACCAGACTCACCCATCCCTCACCAACTCCCCTCCAAAACCCTCAGTTTGTTTCTCGGAGTCCTCCATGTCTCATGGTTCTTCTCCCCCTAAGACTTACCCCAATTCACTATTCCTTTACTTCTCATAATTATTCCTTATGTTCCACAAGTAAGTGAAACCATATGATAATTGACTTTCTCTGCTTGACTTATTTCACTTAGCATAATCTCCTCTACTCACATCCATGTTCATACAAAAGCTGGGAATTAATCTTTTCTGATGTCTGTGTAACATTCCATCGTATATATGGACCACATTTTTTTTAATCCATTTGTCTCAGAAGGGCATTTAAGCTCTTTCGGCGATTTGGCGATTGTGGCCATTACTGCTCTGAACATTGGGGTACAATGGCTTTCATTTCACTACATCTGTATCTTCCGGTAAATACCCAGTAGGACAATTGCAGGGTCATAGGGTAGCTCCTTTTAAAAATTTTTTGAGAAATCTCCGCACTGTTTTCCAAGTGGCTGCACCAACTTGCATTTCCACCAACAGTTGTTTCCTGTCCTGTTAATTTTGGCCATTCTAACTTATGTAATGTGGGATCTCAATTTGATTTTGATTTGAATTTCCATGATGCCTAACGACGTTGAACATGTTTTTATGTCTTCTAATCACTTGTACGTCTTCTTCGGAGAACTGTCTGTTCACATCTTCTGCCCATTTTTTGACATGACTATCTGTTTTGGGGGTGTTGAATTCGAAGTGTTCTTTATAGATCTTGGATATCAGCCTTTTGTCTGTAGTGTCATTTCTGAATATCTTCTCCCATTCTATGGGTTGCCTCTTTGTTTTGTTGGCTGTTTCTTTTCATGTGCAGAAGGTTTTGATCTTGATGAAGTCCCAAAAGTTTATTTCCACTTTTGTTTCCTTGCCTTTGGAGACATAACTTGAAAGAAGTTGCTGTGGCCGATGTCAAAGAAGTTACTGCCTATGTTCTCCACTAGGATTTTGATAGACACCAGCCTGACATTGAAGTCTTTCATCCATTTCAAGTTTATCTTTGTGCATGGTGTAAGAGAATGGTCGAGTTTCATTCTTATATATATAGCTATCCAATTTTCCCAGCACCATTGACTGAAGAGACTGTCTTTTTTCCACTGTATATTTTTCCTGCTTTGTCAAAGATTATTTGACCATTGAGTTGAGGTCCATATCTGGGCTCTCTACTGTGTTCCACTGGTCTATGTGTCTATGTGTCTGTTTTTATGCCAGTACCATGCTGTCTTTGTGATCACAGCTTTGTAGTAAAGCTTGAAATTGGGTAACGTGATGCCCCCAGCTTGGTTTTTCATTTTCAACGTTTCATTCACTATTCAGTGTTTCTTCTGGTTTCACACAAATTTTGGGATTGTATGTTCCAGCACCTTGAAAAATGCCAGTGGAATTTTGATTGGCATGACATTGAAATTATAGATTGTTCTGGGCAGTATAGACATTTTAACAAAGTTTATTCTTCTGATCCATGAGCATGGAATGGTCTTCCATCTTTTTGTGTCTTCTTCAAATTCTTTCATGAGTGTTCTGTAGTTCTTTGTATACAGATATTTACCTCTTTGGTTAAGTTTATTCCAAGTTATCTTATAGATCTTGGTACTATATTAAATGAAATTGATTCTCAAATTTCTCTTTCTATATTTTCTGTGTTAGTGTATAAGAAAGTTACAGATTTCTGTGCATTTTGTATCCTGCCACATTAATGCATTCCTGTAGGAGTTGTAGGGGTTTTTGTGTGGAGTCCTTTGGGTTTGCCATATAAAGTATCATGTCATCTGTGAGGAAAGAGAGTTTGACTTCTTCATTGCCAATTTGAATACCTTTAATTTATTTTTGTTGTCTGATTGCTGTTGCTAGGATTTCTAGTACTGTGTTGAATAAAAGTGGTAAGAGGGGGTATCTTTGTCATGTTCCTGATCTCAATGGGTCAGGCTGCCAGTTTTTCCTGACTGAGAATTATATTCACTGTGGGTTTTCATTGACAGATTTTATGAAGTTGTGGAAAGTTCCCTCTATCCCTATTCTTGGAAGAGTTTTAATCATGAACTATTGCTGTATTTTGTCAAAGGCTTTTTCTGCATTAATTGAGAGGACCAAGTCTTTCCTCTCTCTTCTTTTATTGATTTGTTCTATCACATTGATTTGCGAATGTTGAACCACCCTTGCAACCCAGGGATAAACCCCAGCAGGTCAAGGTAGCTAATCTTTTTAATGTACTGGTGGATCCTATTAACTAGGATCATTTTGAGAATATTCGCATCCATATTCATCAGGAATATTGGTCTGAAATTCTCCTTTTTGATGAGGCCTTTGCCTGGTTTTGGGATAAAGATTATGCTGGCTTCATAGAAAGTGTCTGGAAGTTTTTCTTCAATTTCTATTTTTTAAACAGATTCAAGATAATAGGTAGGATTTGTTCTTTGACTGTTTGGTAGAATTCCCCAGGGAATCTATAAGGTCTTAGGCTCTTGTTTTTGGGAGGTTTTTCTTTTATTTATTTTTTAAAATTTTTCAAAGATTTTATTTATTCATTTGACAGACAGAGATCACAAGTAGGCAGAGAGGTAGGCAGAGAGAGAGGAAGGGAGGCAGGCTCCCTGCTGAGCCCAGAGCCAGATGCGGGGCTGGATCCCAGGATCCTGAGGTCATGACCTAAGCGGAAGGCAGAGGCTTTACTCCACTCAGCCACCCAGGCGCTACTTGTGGGGGGGGGGTTTCATCACTGCTTCAATCTCATTACTAGATATTGGTCTATTCAGGTTTGTCAATTTCTTCCTGCTTCAATCTTGGAAGTTTATACATTTCTAGGAATATATCCATTTCTTCTAAGTTGTTTAACTTGTTGGCATATAGCTGCTGATAATAATTTCTGATGATTGTTTCTATTTCCTTAGTTTTATTCATGATCTCTTCCCTTTCATTCATAATTTTATTAATTTGGGACCTCTCTCTTTTCTTTTAGATTACTTTGGACAATGGTTTATTGATCTTACTGATTTTTTTTTAAATTTTTTAAATTTTTTAAAATTTCTTTTCAGTGTTCCAGAATTCATTGTTTATTGCACCATACCCAGTGCTCCATGCAATATGTGCCCTCCATAATTCCTTCAAAAAAGCGGCTTCTGGTTTGGTTGATGTGTTCTATCATATATGGTTTTTAACTCATTGATCTCTGCTCCAATCTTGATTATATCCCTTCATTTGTGTGGAGTAGGCTTAATTTGTTTTTGAAATTCCAGTTCTTTCAGGTGTAAAGACAGTTAGTGTACTTGGGATTTTTCCTTTTTTTTTTTTTTTTTTTTTTTTTTTTTTTTTTTAGTGAGACTTGGATGGCTATATATTTCCCCCTTAGGACTTGGGAGTTAAGACTGCCTTTGCTGTATCCCATAGGTTTTAGACCAATGTGTCTTCATTCTCACTGGTTTCCATGTATTTTTTAAGTTCTCCTTTGATTTCTTGGTTTATCCAGCCATTCTTGAGAAGGGTGTTCTTTAGTTTCCAATTGTTTGAATACATTCCAAACTTTTTTCATGTGGTTGTGTTCCAGTTTCAAAGCATTGTTGTCTTAGAATATGCGGGGAATAATCTCAATCTTTTGGTATTGGTTGAGCCCTGATTTGTGACCTAGTAGGTGGTCTATTCTGGAGAAAGTCCCATGTGTGCTCAATAAGTGTATTCTGTCATTTTAGAGTAGCATGTTCTGTATATATCTATGAGGTTCTTCTGGTCTAATGTGTCATTCAAAGCTCTTGTTTCTTTGTTGATTATCTGCTTAGATGATCAATCTATTGTTGAGACTAGTGTGTTAAGATCCCCTACAATTAACGTATTCATATCAATATGACTCTTTATTTTGATTAACATTTGGCTTATGAACTTGGCTGTTCCCATGTTGGGGGCATAAATATTTACAATTGTTAATTCTTCTTGGTGGATAGGCCCTTTAAGAATGATTTAGTGTCATTCTGTATCTCTGACTACAGTCTTTAGCTTAAAATCTAATTTATATGATATGAGAATCACTACCACAGCTTTCTTTTGAGGCACCTTGGCTTGAAAGATTGTTCTCCATTCCTTCACTTTCAGTCTGGATGTATCTTTAGGTTCCAAATGTAGACAGAATAAGGACAGGTCCTATCATTTCGTCCAGTCTGTACCCTTTGCAGTTTTATGGGAGACTTTAAGTCATACACATTGAAAATGATTATTGAAAAATAAGTTTTTATTCACATCATGTAGCCTGTGGAGTCCTTGTTTCTATAGATTGTCTTTGTAAATTTCTGTTCTATGTCACTCTTGTGTTCCTTCTTCTTTCATAGAGCCCCACTTAATATTTCTTGTAGTGCCAGCAAGGTCATTTAAATCTTGCCAATCTTGAAAGCTCTTTATCTCTCCATCCATTCTGAATATCAGCCTTGCTGGGTAAAGTATTCTTGGCTGCATTTTCTTCTGTTAGTGCCATGAATACATCTTGCCACCCCTTTCTGGCTTGTCAAGTTTCTTTAAAAGGTCTGATGTTATTCTGATGGTCCGTCCTCTGTACATAAGGAATTTCTTCTCCCAGATGTCCTTAAAAACTGTTTAAAATTATGATTATTGAATTTCACAATTAAGTAACTGGTGGTCTTTCTAGACTTTTTGATCTTAGGGGGTATCCTTTCTGCCTCTAGGATATGAACACTTTTTCCAACCCCCCCGCAATTGAGGAAATTTTCATCCAGAATTTCTTCAACAATATCTTCTAGTTTTCTCTATTTCTTCACACCCTAAGGAATCCCAGTAATCCTGATATTGGAACATTCCATGGGGTCATTTATTTCCCTAATTCTGTTTTCACGGTTGCTACATTGTTTGTTCCAGACCTCCTCCTGATCCTTCTTTTCTATCAGCTTGTTTTCTACATCACTAATTCTATCTTCTGCCTCAGTTACCCTATGTGTTAAAGTATTTTTATTAGATTGGACTTAATTGATATCATTTTTTAAAAGATTGTATTTATTTATTTGACAGAGAGATAGAGAGCACAAGTAGGCAGAGAGGCACCAGAGGGAGAGGGGGAAGCAGCCTCTCTGCTGAGCAGAGATCCTGACGTGGGGTTCAATCTCAGGACCCTGATGATCATGACCTGAGCTGAAGGCAGAAGCCTAATCCACTGAGCCGCCCAGGCTCCCCACTAATTCCATTTTTTAAATACTGCCAAATCATCCCCCACTTCTGTCTTTAGAGTTTCTATGTTGTCACTAATGGCCTTCTCCAGCCTAAACATTGCCTAGATAATTGTTACCCTGAATTCCCTTCCCGACATATTGTTTATGTGCATATTTAATAGTTCTGTGGCAGAGGTCACAGTCTCTGAATTTTTCCTCTCTTAAGTGTTCCTCCTCTTAGTTATTTTGGTGAGAGGTGGTTAAGGGTATTTATACCTGAAAATATCAAACACAGTCCAGTCAAGGTGCACCTGGGAACATTTTGGAGCAATCAGAAGTCACCATAAAAGAGAGAGAGAGAGAGAGAGAGAGAGAGAGAGAGAGAGAAGAGAGACAAAAAAGGAAAAAAAAACAGCAAAAATGAGCCCCAAATTAAGATTTGTTATGTACATAAAGAAAAACAAATGGACAAGAAGACTGACAAAATTAAACGAAAATAAAAAAGAAAAAATCAGCCACAATTAACCCAAGAATACGATTTGTACAGTACAAAAAAAAAAAAAGTACAGAAACACTGACAGAAGAATAAGTTGGGAAGGTATTTAAAAACCCTCAATGTGAGTGTGGAAGGTTATTTCAGGTCTTACTGGGTGTATACTGTTATATTTGTTAAAGGACTCAACATTCCAGAGATACACAAAAATTAAAACTGGCTTATATATTGGGGCAGTATTCAATGGCAACAAAAGATTACTTTGACATTTATATACATAGAGAGAGAAATAGAACAAGAAACATAAGTATATGTATGAGAAAAGTTCAAATTAAAATTTATTCTGTAATATATTGTATTAAACATCTAGTTGTAATGCTAAGTAGGTTAAAAAATAAAAGAAGAATAGAGAGAATTATTTTTTTTAAGTTGTTTCTATGAAAGATACAGTTGTGAGGGCTATACCAGGAGTGTAATATATTGTTTTCCCCTAATGTTGGGGTTTTACAGTTTTATGGGGACCCTGTGATTATCGTCCTCTTGCTCTTTTGGCTTGTCTTCTCGGGGAGTGGCCTGCCGCACTGTTTTTCAGTCAATCTCGCTGGGCTGAGTCGCCCTGCCCCCTATAAATGGACTGGGCTCTGTGGAAACCTGTTTTTCAGGTTTTTGTTCTCTGGAGGTTTTTGTTCTTTCATGGCTTTTTGTGGCTTTTCAGAGTAATAGTGAAAAGTACACTGTCTGCCCCTGGAACTCCACCTCAGAGAGAAGCCTTAGTATCCTCCCCTGTGAATGGTCCAGAACACACAAACCACCTCTGCAAACTCCGCTGAATACTGCAATCTCCTACAACCATTGTGCACCCCAGCCACTCTCTCAGTGATTGCTTGAGTTCCCTGCTTGTCTCTGCACCCCTGTGCCACTAAATCCAGGAGTGATATTTATCTGGCAGGCCTGGTAGCTTTATCTGGTGGCTATGTTGTTGGGACTGCTCTCTGGAGTCCATATCTACAGACCAGTGGTGGCACAGGTTGTAGAAGGCGGCAGTGCAGATTGTAGAAGGCTGCGGTACCAAGGACCTCTGGCAGGAGTCTGCAGCAGGTTCTCTTAGGTGCGGACAGGGGTGTGCACAGCCCCTGCAGTGGTGCAAGTAGCAGAAAGCTGTGGGCTCAAGGACCACCAACAGGAGTCCTGGATGAGCACTCTCAGGCATGATGGGCACTGGCTGTGACCACCGTGGGACCATGGGCTTAGGTCTATGCCTGTGGCTGCCCAATTCCACCAATTGCCCCTTTAGACCATCTGTTCTTTTTGAGTGCTTTTACTAGACTCCAAGTTAATGGTGGTATTCAAGCACAGAGATATTTTGTATTGGGGTATTTACTTTCCAATGAGTCACTTCTGGTAGCTCCCTTCCCCTTCTGATATCCCCTCTAATATCAGTCTGAGGGCTCTCACTCCACTGCACCTCTCCACTGATAATCTCCTGCCCCTGTAGAGATCCAGAAATATATAATATTACATCTCAGGCTGATTTCATGGGTGTCCAGAGTGTTCTGATAGATATTTAGGTCCATTCAGAGGACCAGTTGAAACAAGGTCTTCTACTTCTCTGCCATCTTGCCCCTCCCTCCTTAACTTTTATTTTTTTTGACATATATGTGTCATAGATTTATGCCTTATACCAACCCATTTTTCACTCTATTCAGCTTTGTCTTGCTATATATCTAACTTCTGAATTCTTCGCAATTTTGGGATACAGTGACTTCTACCAAAATCCAAGCAGGAACTGGCAGATCACCCTGTTATTTCCACCCTGTGATATTATAATTTCTCTCCTCGCTCCCCTCTTTTTTTCCTGTTCATTTGTTCTTTCTTTTTTATTGTATTGGATCATGTTGGCTCTAATGGTGTATCGGTGGTAGCTTTTGACCACTTTGGATTTTTTCATGTGTGCATTTTACTTGGGTTGTGGTTGATATTTTGGATTATGTATATTCCCTCAACCATCCCTCAACAGAATGACAAGAGGCAAGCACGTCCAACCAAGAAAAGAACCAGAAACCGTGGTCCCTGCCACAGATCTAATAGGTATGTATATAAGCCAGATATCAGAGATAGACTTCAGGGTAGCAATTCTGAAGTCAATAGCTATGCTTGAAAAAAGAATTAGGGACAACATAAAATCTACAAGGGCAGAAATGAGACCTAATTGGGATGACATTAAAAATGTTATGAAAGAGATGCACTCTAAACTGGAAACTTAAACAGCCGGGGTAAAAGAGGAAGAAGAATGAATTAGTGAACTGTAAGATAAGCTGTTGGAAAAAAGGAAGCTGAGGAGGATAGGGACAAACAGCTAGAAGCTCATGAGAACAGACTTAAAGAGAACAATGATGCCATAAAATGGTCTAATTTCAGAATTATGGGGTCCTTGTGATAAAGAAGAGAGAGACTAGAAGATAAATTTGAGCAAATCATGGCAGATAAATTTCCTAAGTTGGGGAAGGAAATAAGCATTCGTGTTCATGAGGCAGAGAGGACTTCTCCAAACTTCAATATATATAGACCAACGTCCTGGCATATAATAGTGAAACTTGCAAATCTTAGAGCCAAAGAACGATGTGAGGAATATTAGACTAACATTAGACCTGTCCACAGAGACCTGACAAGCCAGAAAGGGCTGGCAAGGCATATTAATTTTACTATAAGAGAAGAACATGCATCCAAAAATATGTTATTCATCAAGGCTGCCTTTCAGAATGGAATAAGAGACATGTACCCCAGAAACTGAAATAATTTGTTACCATCAAGCCAGCCCTGCAAGAAATATTAAGGGGGAATGTATGAAAGATGAAAGACCCCAAGAGTAATACAGACCAGACATTTACAGGAGCAATCTATAGAAACAGAGACTTCACAGGCAACATGATGGCAATAAAATCATATCTTTCAATAGTTACTGAACGTGTGAACAGGCTACATGCTCCCATGAAACATCATAGGGTTTCCAATTTGTATAAAATGACAGGACCCCTCCATATGTTGTATAAAAGGTAGTCATTTTGAATCTAAAGACACCTCCAGACTGTAAATAAGAGGATGGAGAACTATTCTTCATTCCAAAGGACCTCAAAAGAAAGCTGGGATAGCAATTCTCATTTCAGACAAGTTAGATTTTAAATGAAAACTGTAGTAAGAGGTGTAGAGTGATACAATATCATACCTCAAGGGTCTATCCAACAACAAAATCTAGCAATTGTAAATATCTATGTCCCCAACATGGGAGCAGCCAACTACATCAGCCAACTGTTTAACAAAATAAAGAATCCTATTCATAATAATATATGAATGGGCAGAGACCTCAACACCCCACTCACAGAAATATATCATCTAAGTAGAAGATTGTTCAAAAAAGAAACAAGAGCTTTGAATGACACCCTGGAAAAACTGGACTTCAAAGATATAAACAGAACATTCATTCCTAAAACCACAGAATGCCATTGTTATTGAGTGCAATCATAACTTTCTGCAAAACAGATTTCATACTGGTTGATCATAGGTTTGTAGTAAACCTTGAAATGATGCAATAAGATGTCCCTAGCTTTGTTTTCCTTTTCAACATTTTGTTGGAGATTCAGGTTCTGTTCTAATTCCATATACATTTTAGGATTGCTTGTTCCAGTACTTCAAAAAGTGCCGATTGTATTTTGATGAGGATGGGTTTGAAAATATAGATTGCTCTGCGCAGCATAGAGATTTTATCAATGTTTATTCTTCTGATCCAAGAGCATAGAATATTTTCCATCTTTTTGTATCTTCTTTAATTTCTTTCATGAGTGTTACATAGTTACTCAAGTATAGATCCTTTACCTCTTTTGTTAGGTTTATTCCAAGGTATTACAAATTGTGATCATTAAGACAGTATAGTACTGGCATGAAGACAGACACACAGACCAATTGAGGAATGTAGAGAGCCTAAATATGGACCCTTTACTCTATGGTCAACTAATCTTTGACAGAGTAGGAAATAATATCCAGTGGAAAAGAGACAGTCTCCTCAATAAATGATGCTGGGAAAATTGGACCGCCATGTTCAGAAGAATGAAACTCAGCCATTCTCTTTCACCATACACAAAGATATACTCAATGGATGAAAGACCTCAGTGTGAGACAGGAATCCATCAAAATCCTAGAGGAGAACATAGGCAGTAATGTCTTCAACATAGGCCACAGCAACTTCTTTCAAAATATGTCTCCAAAAGCAAGGGAAACAAAAGCGAAAATGAACTTTCAGGACTTCATCAAGATCAAAACTTCTGCAAAACAAAGGAAGCAGTCAATAAAACAAAGAGTTAACCCACAGAATGAGAGAAGATATTCACAAATGACACTACAGACAAAGGACTGATATCCAAGATCTATAAAGAAGTCCTCAAACTCAACACACACAAAACAGATAATCATGCCAAGAAATGGGCAGAAGACATGAACAGATACCACTCCAAAGAAGACATACAAATGGCTAACAGATGAAAAAAATGTTAATCATCATTAGCCATGAGGGAGATTCAGAACAATACAGATCTGTTCAGAGATCTTAAGCAGAGTCAGGGAGCTGCAATAAAATTTTAGAGAAAGTTATCAGGAAATGAGTTGCTTTAAAGCATTTGAATATTGAGCAAGGAAGGAGAAATCTGCTTCATATAGATTTTAGTTGGCAATAACTATTCTTTGTAGATTTCTTGGGGGAAAAGAAGCAGATATGAAGTCCTGGTATCAAAACAAAACAAATGAACAAACAAAAAGGATATATATCTACAGCTTGACCTTACATACCACTATAGTTTCAGAAATATTAGGGTTTAATTATAAAAGAAAAAAAATTACCTAAGGGGCATAAAATATATTCAAGAATGGATCTGTAATTTATGCATTTACATTGAGTTACAATGCATACTACACAAGTACAAAACCTGATGTTGGTAATAACTAAATTTACACGGAAAATAAAATATATGTATCTTAATAAAGTCACAGAAATATATTAACCATACCAATTACAAATTTCCAAAAAATATTTTGGAGAGGGATGTTTATGTGTCATCATGGTTTTAATTATGACTTTTTAAAAAAATCTGTATTTTTTAGAGCTGTAATGTGTCCTGAATAAATCATATGGAACTAAAATAATGAATTAATAAGAGATTATTTTTCTGTACTTGATATGTGTCTCTCTTTAGGGAAAATTAAATTAACATCCCATGGAAAATCAACTGATTTCTTCTTTTTGGGGTTATTCCCACCATCAAGAATTTGCCTGTTTTTCTTCACTTTTGGTTTTCTCATTTTCATAATGGCCCTCTTTGCTAACCTGTTCATGATCATCCTCATCCTTCTGGACACCCAGCTCCACAGATCCATGTATTTTCTACTTAGCTGCCTCATGGACCTGAACTACATCTCCAATATTATACACATCATTGTAGATTTCTGGGGGGAAAAGAAGCAGATACCAAATCTTGGCATCAAAACAACCAAATGATCAAACCAAAAGGATATATATATCTACAGCGTGACCTGATAGGACTACTATAGTATCAGAAATCTTAGGGCTTAAATATAAATGAAAAAAAAATCACTGCCAAAGTGTAATAAAATGTATTCAAGTATGGGTCTATAATTTATGCATTTACATTGCCTTATAACGCATACTTAATAAGTATAAAGCCTGATGTTGATAATAACTAAACTTACACAGGAAAATAAAGTCACATAAATATATTATCCTTACAAATTTACTCATTTCCATGAAGTATTTTGGGGATGGACATTTATATGCCATCGAGATTTTAACTATGAGGATTTTTTTTTCAAAATATGTGTTAATTTTTTTTTAAGTTTTCATTTATTTATTTGACAGAGAGAGACATCACAAGTAGGCAGAGAGGCAGGCAGAGCAGGAGAGAGGATGGGAAGCAGGCTCCCACTGAGCAGAGAGCCCAATGCAGGGCTCGATCCCAGGATCCTGGGATCATGACCTGAGCCTAAGGCAGAGGCTTAACCCACTGAGCCACCCAGGCACCCAAGCATCCAACTCTTGATTTCATCTCATGTCTTGTGACATGTAGCTCCAGTATTGGGCTCCAAGCTTGGTGTGGAATCTGCTTAAGATTCTCACTCCCTCTCCCTCTGCCCCTCTGCCTAACCCCCCAACAGTAAAAAATAAAATAAAATTAATAAAAATTAAAAAGTATATAGATGCTTATATTCTCATATGTATAATTCAAAAAACTATCATTTAAAAGAGGTGCCAGGTTTGTATATAACCCTATACTGTCGTCAGTCCTAGGCACCCATATATGTCCATTTAAGTAATCCAAGATGAGCTTCCCTGGCCAGATTATTTGTTTTATTGGTACATCACCTCCTTTCTTTAAACCTAGCCTAGGAAAACAGTGTTCCATTTTCACAACAGTAAGCCAAATATATTCAATAAACCTTTAATGATAATAATTCTATTTTTTTTAAAAGGACAACAAAGTGACAAAAAATACACTATTTGGCTTTCAGTTTTTCAGTCCAGAATAACTTGAGTTAGAATCCTATTAATAACGATTTTTAAGGGATCTGGTGAAACCAGAAATACCCTTCACTCTTTCTGTGCTGGGAGCACTTTGAGGTTTAGATCCCTGAGACTGAGAGTCTTTCACGAACAGCACCAGTGGTCAGGACTGGGGTCACAGGGCAGTATCAGAAGCACATGTTCTTCACCCAAAACGCTCTCTGTGCTCAAGGAAGTACAGGGAGAGGGTTTCTCATCCACCCACTTGGTCCTACTGAAATTTCATGCTTTCAGGCAGCAAGAAGGTCAAGGGATCCCCTGAGGTGTGCTGCTGTCATAGAAACACACCACATGGCTGTAAAGTCTTGAGCACATGTGAAAAGCAGATGACACTGCACCATTTCCTTAGACATGTTTAAATGTACTCTGTGTGGATGCCTCTTCTTTCCCTTTATTTTTTCTTTGCCGAGTATCACTCTTCCGAAGTGATTAGAGCATCGTACACAGATTATGTGTGTTGGTTTTATATGTTTCTATGTTCATGGCTTCTAATTTAAAGACTCCTTTTGCAAAATGCTTTCTATTTCTCACTCAGTTAGCAACACCAAAATAAGCTCTATCAAAGAAACAGTCTAACCTGATAAACAAAACTGATTCATTTCCTGGTTTATGTTAGTCAACAGCAAGCCAGAAACATCATTTTGGAAATGATTATTGCTAATCATGTTCAATTATTGAATTTCTTGCTGGAACAAACACACTGTTTTGTTTTGTACCTTTCAGCTATTAATTGAAGACTTGAATTTATACATAAGGCACCTTAAAAAATTAAAACCAATTAAAAATTCACAAGACATTGTATTCAATTACCAGCTATTTTTAATTTTAAATCAAACTATGTGACTTCATAAGGGGTATGTAACCTGAGATCAAAGCTCTGTGAATGTCTGAAATGAACCAGGCAGACTGGGAATTCCATGAGGGCAGGAACTCAGTAGCTCCTGCTTTCTCCTCAATCTCCAACAAGTAGAGGAGGTCAGTAGATACTTGTTCTCCCCATTGGGAAAGAGTATGTATCGTATGTATGCATTTTATATATTTATTTTTCTTTATTTTGAACTGTTATCCGAGGATGGGCAAGTAGCAAACTCAAGGACCAAGAAAGGGCATCACAGGGGAGGTTGCAGAGCCAGAAGGGGAAGCACAACAGTGAAGATTACAAAGAGAAAAGAGCAGAGGAAAGGTGGCCCCTCGGGTGGGTGGGACAGCACTGTGAAAGTGGGGAGGGGTCTGGCAGGAAGCATCCAAGACTCCTGGAATTCTTTCCCAGGGAAGAGATAAAGAGATAGATGCACTTGGAAAGAGAGCTACAGCCACCTCCCTCCCATATCTAAGCCCACCAGCCCTACCATTAAGCAGCACTGCAGTTAGCAATGGAGACTGATCTCTAGGTCAGGAAGAGAGCAGCAGGTACAGTAGGAACCTGAGATCTAAGGAAGTTGGGGAGGCTCCTGAGAGCCTACAATACAGAGACTCTGTGTCCTTCCAGCAGGGACCAGGACCAATGGCTCCTTAGGCTGGACTGCTGAATGGAACTTCCTAGGTCGCACAGAGTTAGGCCTGTGACCTGGAAGAGAATAGCTGGTGTGAGGAGGACAAAGTGACTGGGGAGGTGAGTGTGGACTGTAGTGATCATCCACAGATCATGCCAGGGATTGCCAGGCACTGTTGGACAAGGGGTTTGCACATAGTCCTAGTGAACCCCCAGAGCAAGGGGATGCAGGGAATGGGGTTATCACCCATTCCTTTGCTCTCTTTCCTGCTGGTGCACCAGGCTCCCTATGCCTTTTCTTCCCAACTTGTTTCCCCCTCAGGTAGAGTGCACCCCACTGAGAGGAGCCCAGTCCACCAAGGAACAGGTCAGTATAAGGGGTAGAATCCCTGGGGTCCTGAATGAACCTCAGGACATCAGACTGGCTGGTAGAGGACAACTGGCTTTTATTTCATATCTGGGCAGGTATCTCCCATCTGCCCACTTCTCCCCATGGGGACAACTGTCATGTGAGGCAGGACAGGGCTCCTGCAGACACCCAGGATCAATTCATCTCCCCACCCCCAGTTTCTACCTGGTCCAGCTGACCAAGTTATGACCAGTGCCCAAATCTGAGCAGAGGAAGTGCTCAAAGATTGGGAGGGATCTCCCCAGTATCTGAGGGGGGTTGACCAGCTCATCCCTCACACAAAGAACTGCACCAGGGATGTATTAGCTAAATCCTCTCTTCCTGTCTTCTGGGGAGATGGGCAGGGCAGGAAGCCAGAGGACCTGAGTACACCTGAGCCAGCACCACAGTTACCTGCCTGATTGGTGTGAGCATTTAATAGGGGTGGGAGAACTCTCTCGGGGTCATCCTCTGTATTTTAGTCTCTAGTCATTTATTATAGTTCATGATACATGCTTTCCTTTATCTATGCCTTTATCCACTTGCAGACATTATAACACTGTATATAACTTCAGGCGAAAACTGAATAAAAGGAAGTTCTGGTCATCATTACTGCTGAGACTACTGCATGTCATAACCAGATGCAGTCAGCCTGGTGAGTACAGAAGAAAGGGCCATTTCCATGCCCAGGACTCACACTTCAGAGTTGTTTGGTCCCCACTAGGTTTGCCACTGTCTTCTGGTTGGGGCTGTTGTAGAAAGTGTTGTGGACAAGCTCCACTTTAAGTACTTAGCTTAAATAAGTGGTGTGGGGCATCTGATGCTGTTTTCTGGTTCCCCTATTTACTCAAAATAGGGTAAAGTGGCAAACGGAGTGGTGATTGGACTTTGTTCTTGGGTCTTGGTAATACACACTTTGGATGCTTTGGGGCCTTCAATGTAAGCTAAAAATGCCAACTTCCCTTGCTCCTCCTGGTACCTTAGAATTAGGAGAAAGGGTTGAAAGAGAAAAGGTCTCTGGAGCATCAAAATGGATTGGATTCTGCTCAACTAGGTGGGCTATAAGGAAAGTAGGAAAGATGAACTTAAAACTGCTATTAAATGGATAAACTGCATCTTCTTTCTCCATTCATCTCCTATGGACATCTGACTCTTTATATACTTTGACAGTTGTGGACATTTGTCCTATAAACATTGGGGAACAAGTGCCCCCTTTGAATCACTATGTTTCTATTGTTTGGATAAATATGTAGTAGTGCAATTGCTGGGTCATAGGATAGTTCTATTTATTTGATAAAGACACCATGAGTGGGAGGTGGAGAGGGAGAATTATACTCCCTGCTGAGCAGGGAGTCCATGGCAGGGCTCGATCTGGGATCATGACCTGAGCCAAAGGCAGGTGTTTAACTGACTGAGCCAGCTAGGAGCCCCGAGTACATCTATTTTGGACTTATTGAGCAACCTCAATATGGTTTCCAGGGTGTCTGTATCAACCAGCATCCCCACAAATACTGTAGGAAGGTTCCCCTTTCTCTTCATCCTTACCATCATATCTTCTTTCTTGTCTTGTCAATTTTAGCCAATCTGACCAGTGTGAGGTGCTATCTTATCATGGTTTTGATTTGTATTTCCCTGATGCTGAGGGATGTTGAACATGTTCTCATGTGTCTGTTGGCCATCTGTTTACACAATGGAATATTACTATACCCTCAAAAAGACCATCTCGCCATTAGCAACCACATGGATGGAAAGAGAGGTGGTGCAGTAGGTGAAATGTCAGTCAGGGAAAGTGAAATACCATATAATTTCAGCCATGTGTGGAATTTAAGAAACAGAAGATGAACATAGGGGAAGGGAAGGAAAAATTAAAAAAAAATAAAAAAATAGAGGAAATCAGAGAGGGAGGAAAATCATAAGAGACTCTTAACTCTAGGGAACAAACTGAGGGTTGTTGGAGGGGATGTCATTGGGGGTAGGTTAACTGGGTAATGGGCATTATGGAGGGAATCTTATGTAATGAACACCGGGTGTTATGTGTAAATTTTGAATCACTTAATTCTACCTCTGAGAGTAATAATGCTGGATATGTTAATTGAAATGAATTTAAATAAATAAAATTGGTTTAAAAAAAACTTTGCTACTGAATTTTCTTTCAAATTTGAGGTACAATGGGGAGCTTGTAATTCCGGTCGTCCTTGAGTGTGGAGATGATAGCATGTTGCTAGAAAAGATTGTTCTACCCTGTTCATTGTCAAGATAATGAACTCTTAATCTGTTTTCTAAAGAAGGATAGAGGTGTGAAGGTGATCTCGTGGAGGTACAATGAAGGAAAGTTGAAGAACTGCCTTAATTTTCACTTTAAGGGGAAATAAGTGTTTTTAATTCATGAGATGAATCTGAGGTGAGCCATACCACATATGTATTTCATTGAAATACTTGTGTGAATTGTAGCTTAAATTACACTTAAAGTCATCTTTTCTTTTGCTAAGAAAATTGTCTTGTATAACAAATGATCAACTGTGTATTTTCATATCTTCCTATACAAACCATTAAAATTTGGGGTAACACTGCTTTCAGGAGATAAAGCATGCAAAGCAAACCAACAGAATGATGTGACAAGGAGACAATATTTGGGATTGGTGACTACAATGATCTTCACTAAAATGCCAGCCATGTGAAGCAGACAGTGATCAGGGGTTGTGGACTGAGCAGAAGAGGACACAGAGTGAGTTGGGTCTTGGGCTGAGTCTTGAGGTGTTGATATTGCACAGATTAACTGGGAAAAAGAAGAGACAGGGGAGCTTAGGATGGAGAGGGGGCTTTCATGCCTTTCAAGGAATGATTATGATTTGTTTAGAGCAAAGGAGGGTTATTTACACTGTTAGATTGAGACATGCAGTCATACATGCTATCCCACCAGGCCCTCCCCTTCCAAATTGGAAAATTTCTGCTCTTAAATCAATGCAATTGATGAACACTCCTGGAGTGTTCCCTGAGTTTCAGAACAAGAGTCCTTTCCTTTGGCTTCCACTTTTCATGACTCACCAACAAGTGCATGTGCAAAAGAAATTACTTCATGTGGCAGAGACTACACTTTGCCAATTGCAGTTTATTCAGTTATTTTTAAAAATTGAACATTCTATTTCTTTCAGGTGTATATCAAATTGATATATGCATATATTGTGAAATGATCACCACTTACTTCCAGTTAACATATCACCCCAGAGTTATATATTTCTTTGAGATAAGAAATTTAAGATCTTTTGTTATAGAAACATTCAAATATACAATACACAATGTACATTATACAATCAAATATGATTAGCTATAGTCATCATTAACTATAGTTCTCATAAAACCAGTTTTATCCATTTTCACAATTTACCTTCTGTCTTCAAGTCATGTATGTTTGTTAAGGGAAGAAGCAGATCCGTGGTTCTCTTTTCATTGAGAATAGTTTGACCTGTGGTCATAGCTTTTTACCATCAATGACAATAACTATTTGATACCTAACATTGTCCTTGACAAGTGGTTAAGGGTCTCTTTAGCTGATATTGGCAAGGGTGAGACTCTGTGGGACCAGGTAGCTGCTGAGCAAAATGTCATCAGCTAATGAAAACTTAGGAAGGAGATCATGCTGATTGTGAAGGAGAACTTGCAGCTGGAAAGCCCAGGGTTTCTTACTGTGAAAAAGAGGACACTCTGAGAGCCACTGCTGGAGAGGCTGTGAGTCTGAGCTAGGAAGCAGAAGGAGCCTGAGCTCTCTGGTAAAGTTTTTTTTCTGGACTGATAATCAATCCTTGGTATGTTTTCACAGTTGGGAATTATGAAGTCAGCAAAGGAAGATTATGTTCACTCATTCCATAAGCATTAATTTAATAGTGTCTCCCTTGGTCAATAATTTCCTATGGTATGGGATGTAAGGAATAGACAAGAATCCAGATGCTGAAATGCTGGTTCAGCCCACAGGAACCTCACACTTGGGACACAGATTCAAACTGGAGACTTGTCGGTATCCCATTGCAGAAGATGTACTGGTTTATCCATGTATTTTTCCATTTTACTCAGCTTTGAGTATCTGTTGCATGCCAGGCTTTGGCATTAGGAGCTCAGTACTTTTAGTCTAGGAAAATGCCCAGAATGAGTAGTCTGGGAGACAATGGGCTGTGTTGCTGTGTAGGCCCTTAGACACTGAAAAAGAGGCATGATAATATGATTGCTTATGCTGACAAGGAGTGAATGTGCTTCCAAAGGTTAGTGGGAATGAGAATATCTTAGTCAAGCCCATAACTGGGAAGCATTATGGTTCTGCTACATGGATGTTGCCTAGATGATCAATAGGAGGTTCACAAAGTTCAGGGCTGACTTACCCTCATGCAGTTCTAGTCACTTTCAGCAGGATGACACAGCACTCCTTCCAGACACCTGGAGAGAAGAAACACCAGATTTTAATCAGCCCCTTCAGTGTCTTGCTATTTCTATGTTATTTCTGTAACCAGTCTTGTTAAGTGGCACAAAAGAAGAAAGAGACTCTTTTTTTTTTTCTTTTGAAATGGGGGGGGGGTCTAACAAAGAAACAATTGTACCCTCCTTGGTGAAAGTTCTCACTGAGTGTTTTATCACAAACGATTCAAAAATTCACAAGTGCGTATGTTCATCTGAATGAGCATTATACATTTCTCCAAATTTTCCCCAGACTCAGTTGATAAATATGTTATTCAATAACATACACACAATAAAGGAAATAGCTTATAAATCACTTTGAGAATTTACTTAATTCACTCTCTATCCAGGTACCTGCTTGGCCTATCAGACAGTTCAGCTGTTGGTCTCCAGTTCAAAAGGCTGATGGTAACCCCACTATCAAGTTGTCTGCTTGGCCTAGCATAGACATGAGTTGTTGGTCTTGAGTTCAAGGGGCACACAGTGATCCTGCTGTTCAGCTGCCTGTTTTGCCTAGCTCAGAGCTCTGTTCTAGTTTCAAGGACTAAGGGTATATAGTGAGCCTGCTGTGAAGGTGCCTTCTTGGCTTGCTGTAGAACTACATTGCTGGTCTCCATGACCAAGGGCACATGGTGAACCCACTGTCAAGTTGCCGGCTTGGCCTAATGGAGAATGGAGTTGTGCAATATGTGAAAATTTGGTCCAGGTGAGTCTTTGACCTAGACCAAATATCTGTGGTCTCTTGTTCCACAGGCATATGGTGAGTCATCTGTCTAGGTTCCTTATTGGCCTAGAGCAGATCTGCATTGATGTTCTCCAGGTCAATGGGTGAATGGTGAGCCCATTATCCAGTTGCCTCTTTGGCCCAGGATAGAGATGAATTGTTGGTTTCTGGATCCAGGGACACACAATGATCTCACTCTCCAGGTGCTGTTTGACCTAGTGTAGAGCTGAGTTGTTGTCAATATCAACATACACATGGTGAGCCTGCCGTACAGGTGCCCTCTTGGCCTAGAGCAAAGGTGTCTTGTAGGTGTCCAGGTACAAGGGTATATGGTGAACCTGCTTTCCAAGTTCCTTTTCGGCCTACCAGAGAACTGATTTGTTGGTCTCTATATCAATGGGCACATGGTGAGCTAGCTCATCAAGTGTTATCTGGCCTAACTCAAGGCTCTCTCCTGGTCTTCAGGTCGAAGAACACATCGTGATGGTGTTGTTCAGATGAATAATTTCCCCAATACTGACCTGGGATGCAGGACTTATAGCTTCTTGGCACTTGGCAAGCCTGATGATTTTTTTTAAGATTTTGTATTTATTTATTCGGCAGATAGAGATCACAAGTAGGCAGAGAGGCAGGCAGAGAGAGAGAGAGAGAGGAGGAGGAAGCAGGCTCCCTGCCCAGCAGAGAGCCCTATGTGGGGCTCAATCCCAGGACACTGGGATCATGACCTGAGCCAAAGGCAGAGGCTTTAACCCACTGAGCCACCCAGGCGCCCCCCTCGATGTTCTTTTGACTTAATTTCTTTCTTCTGCCTGTGTTGGCAAGGTGTTATGAAAAATCCTTGTCCAACCAGTATCTATGTGATTCCTCTGCCCAGTGTCAAATGCCTTCGGATGGCTCCCAGTCTTTGGGTTCCTGGTTGGTGCCCTGTTCTGGGTCTGAATTTGTCTATGTTATGCTGTGTTCAAGAATTTGTGGTCTCTAGTCTCCTGGTTGATGTGGTGTCTGGGAAATTAGTGTGTCCAGTGCTGAGCTGGGTCAGACAGCTTGTGGTCTGAGGACCTGTGTTCCAAGGATGCACACTATATCTAGGGATGTGGTGATTCCATCTCCCAGTACTTGTTTCATAAAATTTCCTCTCTTTCTGTTGTCTGGGGTCATTGGGAAATGTGAGGGCCTGTATGAGGGCCTGATTAGCCAGAGGAACTTACTTGCAAACCCCGGATATAGGGGCGGGCCAGGCCAGATGGAGACATCCAATCAGTGGGGCATGCATATATTTACTGTGGTGAGTTGAAATCTCATTGGCCACCTGTGTGTGGGCCGGGCCCAACCACCTCTATAAAGGTTAGTCTGTGAGGCTGGGGTGGGAGGGAGTAGTAGGAGTAGTAGGAAGAGTTAGAAGAGCCATTGGAGTAGCTGATAGAATAGCTATTGGGATAGCTGTTAGGGTAGTCGTCAGGAGCGTCGGAGCATTGTGGTCATCATGGTCATTGGGAGTGTCGTGGTCGTCCTGGTCATCATAGTCATTGGCTGAGGCACTGCGGCTAATGGCCTCACCGCCAGCAGCCTCGCCACCCCAAGCCGCGGCACTGTCGTGAGCGGCGTTGCCGGAGTGGCCTCGCCGGAGTGGTGTTATTCCAGGGAGCGGCCCCAACCGGGGATTGGCCTCGCCGGAGCAGCCTCGCTGGAATGGCTTCATTCCGGGGAGCGGCCCTGTCCAGGGAGCAGCCTCATCGGCGAGCGGCCTCATCTGGAGTGGCCTCATCTGGAGCGGCCTTCTTAGGAGCGGCCTTGTCGGGGTTGTCATCATCACCTCTTTGAGTGGCCTCATCTGGGCAGCAGCCTCGTGGGGGTCGTCGTCATCGCCTCTTCAAGTGGTCTCATCTGGGGAGTGTCCTCGTTGAAGAGCGGCCTCGTCTGGAGTGGCCTTCTTGGGAGTGGCCTTGTTGGGGTCGTCGTCATCGCCTCTTCATAAGAGATGGTCCCTAATGGTCTGTTTGTTTTCTGATGCTTGGTGCAAAATAAAGCTTTGCTTGACTTTTGCTTTGCATCAGTCTCGTTCCTTTCATCATGGACCCTAACACTGGGGGCTCCTCCGGGATCAAATCATGAGAACTGAGCCAGCATCAGAATTTTTGGGAAAAGCCTCCAGAGGTATTGGGATCGTGGGTATTGGGATCTTGTCTGTCTGTCTGGCTGGAGCTCCAGGGTATGGCCCACAGGGGAGAAGCTGGATGCAGCCATGCTCCCCAGGGCTGGAGTGGATGTGGGGATGCCCCATCCCTCTGCTGGTAGATCAATGGGGGTTTCGAGTCCCCCTGGGCGGTTGGGGAGTTTGAGTTACCCTGGATGGTCAGGGGTTTCAAGTCTCCCTGGGCTGTCTCTGGGGGTTTGAGTCCCCCTAGGTGGTCAGGGGATTGCCAGGAGGTTCGAGTCCCCCTAGGTGGTCAGGGGGCTCAAGTCCCCATTGGCAGTTGCTGGGGGTTTGAGTCCCCCTGGGCAGTCAGGGGCCTGCTGGGGGGTTCGAGTCTCCCTGGGCGGTCAAGGGCCTGCCGGGGGGTTCGAGTCCCCCTGGGTGGTCAGGGGCATGGTGGGGATTCGGGTCCCCCTGGATAGTGCCAGGGGGTTCGAGTCCCCCTGGGTGGCCCGGGGGTTAGAGTCCCCCTAAGCGGTCACTGGGGACCGAGAAAATCCCCACCAGGGGCAGGACCGCTGGGTCTGCAGTTATCTTATGTTGTCTTTTTGTTGTCTGTTGTGTTGTTTGTTATGATTGAAGGAATGGGGCAAGCAGAGAGTAAGAAGATTCTGACTTTCCTCTCTCCATTCCTCATAATAGATATGGGGCTTCTCCCTCACTCATTTCGTGTGTTAAGGGCTATAACTGGAGCCAACTGGGGTTAGTCTAATGCCGGGTTAAGGTGTCCAATGCTGATGCTCATTGGAGCCGGGCGTGGAATATGAGTGCCTAGTGGGCCACTTTTGGTAAGCAGAACTGGTGCTACGGGATGAACTGAACTCGAGACAGAGACTTTAAGGAATATTCCCAAGCAGCTGCCAAAACTCCCTTTGTTTCAGGGAATTCCTTGCCTTCTCTGGCCTGATGTGGACTGCCTAGCCCCTCCCCCTTGTTGGCGGGGAAAACATGGCATCTGAAGTGGAATGGGCCCAGGTGGAACATGAGGTCTGTTGGCAGAAGGATGGCTGGGCTGATGGTTAATTGTCTGTCTCAGGGTTTTAATGGTAATTGTTAAAGTAGCTTTTGGAGTCTTTGGTAATGTGAAGCTTTGAAGTTTTGCTTGGATAACAAATGGGATGAAGTGCTAGGGCGCTGGTTGCTGGAACTGGGTTTGTGCTTTTGAAATCTGTTGGTAAACATGTTTTGTGCCTAACTGCTGTTGCAACAGTTAACAATTGGTTACTATTTAGTCTTCACTAGAGATTGAGATGCTTCTAAGAAAATGTAAATGGTTTTCTCTTTGCCCGCCCAGAATTGTAAATGAGATCTCTTTGACTCATAAGGCTTTTCCTTGATATGCTAAGTCACTCAGAAAGTACTGCTAAATCAATGATAAACCTTGGGTTACATTTGGGTAAATGATGTAACTAATCCAGAGGTTCTATACATTTCCTAAAGTTTCAATGTTTTGATAAGGGTCATCACTTGATATTTAACCATATCTATTCCGAGTTTTTGTCATTTGTAATTTTTTAGATTCTCTTGTAAGATGAATTCCGCCTTAAAGGAAATCCATATGGGAGACTTTCAGAACAAATACAGGTCTTGAATGTGTTGAAGTCCTGGAGCTGAAATGGGAAAGAATTTCCAGAAGTAAAACCTGCACTCAGACTAAACCAGAATTAGTATGGTGACTCAAGGTAATAATGAGTCTCCAGGAGCTTTCCTAGAAAAGACTTATTGAAGCCTATAAAATGTATAGCCGATTGACCCTGAGGCACCCAAAAATCAGGGGGCAGTGAATCTTGCTTTTGCCAGTCAGTCATCCCCAGATATAGGGAGGAAACTTCAGAAAATTGAAGGATTTGAAGGGAAGAATCTGAGTTAGTGGGAATAGCAGAAAAGTTGTTTAACAACAGGGATGCCCAGGAGGATGAAAAAACAGACAAAAACTGGTTAAGTTTTTGGCATTACATGAGGCAGGTAGGGGATGATAAATGGAAGGAAAAGCCTAACAGGCGGGAAGACTTAGATTCATATCAGTGCACTTACTTTAAGGAAAAAGGACACTGGGCCAGGGAGTGCCCCAAAAGGAAGATGGCAATGCTGGCCACCAGAGTAAAAATTAAAGTCGAGGCAAAATCAGTTGATTTTTTGGTGGACATGGGAGCCCAATTTTCGTCATTACTTAAACCTATGGGAAAACTACTTGGAGAGGAAGTCTGGGTACAAGGAGCAAATGGCAAAAAGAGACAAATGGACAACAGAAAGGACTTTAAATTTGGCCTCGGGAATAGTTAAACATAGATTTTTGGTCCTCTCTAATGCCCCATATAACTTGATGGGAAGAGATCTCCTCCACAAGTTACGAGCTGGCATTCACTTCTCAGAAGGAGTCATGACTATAACCTTGAGACAACCCACGGTACAGGTGCTTATGGCAGCAATAGATGAATACCTCCTTTATGAGCCAGTCTCAAAACAAGAGGAGACAAAGCGGGGGAGCCTTCTCCAAACCTTACAGGTCGAGTGTCCCAAGGTCTGGGCAGAAGGGAAGCCCCCTGGCTTGGCCAGGGGACAGCCTCCAGTGTTGGTACAATTAAAGGCAACGGCTATGGCTGTTCGTGTTCGGCAGTATCCCCTTCCCCAGGAAGCAAAGGAAGGGATCAGAAAACACGTTAACCGTCTTCGAGGAGACGGGATTCTAGTTCCTTACAAATCTCCATGGAATACACCTTTGCTCCCTGTCAAAAAGGCCAAGACTGGTGAGTACCGACCCGTTCAGGACTTGCGGGAAGTTAATAAACGGGTTGAAGATATCCACCCGATGGTGCCTAACCCGTATACAATACTCTCCCTCCTGGCCCCCAAAAGAACTGTGTATACCATCTTAGATCTCAAGGATGCATTTTTCTGCATATCTTTAGCAAGGGAATCTCAGCCCCTTTTTGCTTTTGAGTGGTCCGACCCACAGGAAGGGTTCCAAAGCCAGGTCACCTGGACAAGACTTCCCCAAGGGTTCAAGAATTCACACACCATTTTTGATGAGGCCCTACACGAGGATTTGTGTGAGTACAGAACCTCCAACCCAGGAGTCACTCTGTTACAGTATGTTGATAACTTGCTAGTAGCCGCTGAGGACTATGAGTCATGTTTGCAGGAGGACGAGACCTCTCTTACAGACTCTTCAGGAAAAGGGCATCGGGTGTCAGCAAAAAAAGCACAGCTCTGTCAGAGCCATGCCACTTATCTAGGCTTTGATCTCCACAAGGGAGTGCTCTTCACTGTCTAAGTCCAGGAAACAGGTGATCACCAGACACCCCTGCCCCACCACGTCCCAACAAGTGAGGGAGTTTCTTGGGACAGTGGGCTATTCTTGACTGTGGATACCATGGTTTGGGGAGATTGCCCGACCTCTCTATGAACTAGCAAAAGGGAGGTTCACTATGGTAGAGTGGACAGCTGAGGCAGAAGGATAATTTCGGGAATTACAAACAGCCTTACTGAGTGCCCCAACATTGGCCATCCCAGATGGTACCAAGCCCTTCCAATTGTATGTGGATGAAAAAGCAGGGATGGCCAAAGGAGTTTTGACTCAGACTCTGGGGCCTTGGCAAAGGCCAGTAGCCTATCTTAGCAAGAAACCAGATCCAGTAGCAGCTGGGTTCCCCTCTTGCCTCTGCATAATTGCTGCCATGGCCCTCCTGGTCAAGGATGCAAGTAAATTGAATCTGTGTCAAAATCTCATCTTGACCACCACCCACGCTATCAAGGGCCTTCTCTGGACTCCACCAGACCAATGGATGACAAACGCCTGAGTGACGGGCTATCAGGCCCTCCTCCTCAATGAACCAAGAGTGACTTTGTGGCCCCTGGTGATGCTAAATCCAGCCACACTGCTTCCAGAGGAGCTGGCTGACCACCCACACTACTGTGGGGAGGTCCTAACCCAAGTCGCAGGAATAAGGCTGGATCTCAGAGACATTCCCCCCCAGATGCCGAGATGACTCTGTTCACAGATGGGAGTAGCTACATGGTCAATGGAAAGAGGTATGCGGGGGCTGCGGTGGTTTCTCCTGAGCAGGAACTCTGGACAGCAGCCCTGCCACATGGAACTTCGGCACAAAAAGCGGAACTGATTGCACTCACTAAGGCACTGTAGATGGCCAAAAGTGAAACCACCAACATCTATATGGACAGCAGGTACCCCTTTGCTACTCTCCATATACATGGGGCTGTTTATAAGGAAAGGGGCCTATTAACAGCCAAAGGAAAAGGAATTAAAAACAGAGGAGAAATATTGGCTCTCCTCCAGGCTATTTGGGACCCAAAAGAGGTGGCTGTTATGCATTGCCCGGGACACCAAAAGGGACTGATTTGATTTCAAAAGGAAACCACTTAGCAGATCAAGCCACAAAGCAAGCAGCCCGAGAAACAGTACAAGAACTAGTTACACTCCTAGCTCCAGCCCTACCAGAAAAACCGAACTATTCAGAAGAAGATTTAAAGTATTGATAGAAATGGGTTAAATTGGACTATGAAGGGGACTGGGCTAAGACTAAAGCAGGAAAAATAATTCTTCCTTGAAGCCTAGGTAAGAAGTTAGTATCAGGTCAGACAATGGCCCTGCATTTGTGAGTTTAGTCTCACAGGCATTGGCCACGGCCGTGGACACTAACTGGAAACTACATTGTGCCTACCGGTCCCAGAGTTCCGGGCAAGTAGAGAGAATGAACCGGACTCTTAAAGAGACCTTGACAAAACTAATTCTGAAGACTGGCGGTGGATGGATGGATCTCCTTCTTTTTGCCCTCCTCAGGGCACGATGTACACCCTATTTAAACAAGGTGACCCCATTTGAAATAATGTTTGGGAGACCCCGTTGCTATCAAGTAGGAAACTTGGAGCCTCACTGGAAGGGACCATTGACTGTTATCCTGACCACACCCACGGCAGTAAAAGTAGAAGTCATTAGGGCCTGGGTTCATGCATGTCATGTCAAACGAGCCGAGAACAAAGACACCCTCCCAGTGATGGAAGCCACAGCTGATGGAACCCACTGACCATGGACTAAAGCTAAGACTAAAAAAAACTGTGAGTTTATTCTTGCTCCTATTGTTACCTGTTTATGTAAAGTATAGGTGGAAAATTAGATGAATGGAATTAGAAAAAATGGAAAAGGTTATACAAAGCGTTGAACGGCTAACTCATCAGCCAACTGTGCACTACTGTTACATTTTGGCCCCTGTATTATAAATGCCCTAATGTCATTTGTACCAAAGAAAATTAGAGCGATAAAAATGTTAGTCTTACATGCTCAATATAACCCCCTTACAACAGGAGAACATAGAACTGGCTGAAAAGTCAAGGATTTGACTAATTTCCAAGGAAAAGGGGGGAATATGAGGGCCTGTATGAGGACCTGGTTAGCCAGAGGAACTTACTTGCAAACTCCAGATATAGGGGCGGGTCAGCCGGATGGAGACATCCAATCAGTGGGGCACGCATATATTTACTGTGGTGAGTTGAAATCTCATTGGCGACCTGTGTGTGGGCTGGGCCCAACCACCTCTATAAAGGTTAGTCTGTGGGGCTGGGGTTGGGGGGAAGTGGTAGGAGTAGTAGGAAGAGTTAGAATAGCTGTTGGGATAGCTGTTAGGGTAGTCATTGGGAGCATTGGAGCGTTGTGGTCATCATGGTCATCGGGAGGGTCATGGTCGTCCTGGTCATCGTAGTCATTGGCAGCAGTGCCTAGGTGAAAGGTCTCACCGCCAAGCGGCCTTGCCACCCTGAGCTGCAGCACCACCGCGAGCGGCCTCACCAGAGCGGCGTTATTCCAGGGAGTGGCCCCGTCTGGGGATTGGCCTTGCTGGAGCAGCCTTGCGGGAGTGGCCTCATTCCGGGGAGCGGCCATGTCCAGGGAGCAGCCTCATCCAGAGTGGCCTCATCAGCCAGCGGCCTCATCCAGAGTGGCCTCGTCTGGAGCAGCCTTCTTGGGAACGGCTTTGTCTGGGTCATCGTCGTCGCCTCTTCATAAGAGACGGCCCCTACCAGTTGGTTTGGTTTCTGATGCTTGGCATGAAATAAAGCTTTGCTTGACTTTTGCTTTGCATCAGTCTCATTCCTTTGATCACAGACCCTAACATGAATGTCAGTGTTGGGTGGAAATTTAAGGAGTTCATGTTGTCTGTGCTAAGCCAGCTTGGAGAGCTGCAGAGTAGTAGTGTGCACAGTGTTCCCTCAGGACATGGACTCAGCTTTCCTATCCTGAACCCAGATTTGATCCCAGAGATATGGGATCCACCTGGCTAGGAACCTACAGTACTCTTATTTCCATTGTTCCACTCCCACATACCAAGTGGAATGTGTCCCTAAGTAGGTGGACCATCCACACAGTCGGAAATGGGTTCAGGAGTCACTGGGTAATGGTTTGAGATCTCTCAAGAGCACAGAGGGGCACAGAGCTTGTTACAGAGGGTGGTGCGCAAAGTGTTGCTGGGAGGCCCAGGGAAGGAAAAGTGGGCATTGTGCTTGCCATGAGCAGGGGAAAAGAAGAGGAGAGAGACATTGAAGATTGGCAGTAAGAGCTGTGGCTAAAGCACTATGTCTCTCCTCAGTGTAGCCTGGGCTATTGTGCTTTTATAATAGCCCTGGGACATCACAATGCCTTCTTGTGATGTCACCACCATGCCCTGGCCAATCACCAGGGCACTGTCAGGTTGGCCTTATTTGGGTGGCCAATCACCAGGCAGATTGGCTACCCAATGACTGACGGTGTTCACAATGACCCTCATGACATCATTTCCTGGAAACTATGTTTTAAAGCAAAATAGGCAAACTTTACTTCAAGATGAAAAGTTGATATTTGGGTTGTATGCATAGTGAAGATCATAGAGAGGATGAAAGACTTAACCAGTACAAAGTTAAATGTGTAACTCAGTGTCACCATCTGCTAAAATCCTGACACTGATGTTAATAAAGACATGGGCCATTAGACCCCATTGTTAGGGTCCGTGATCAAAGGAACGAGACTGATGCAAAGCGAAAGTCAAGCAAAGCTTTATTTCGCGCCAAGCATGGAAAATCGAACCAACTGGTAAGGGCTGTCTCTTACGAAGAGATGACGACGATGACCTCGACAGGGCCGCTCCGGACAAAGCCGCTCTGGACGAGGCTGCTCCCTGACGAGGCTGCTTCCCCGATGAGGCTGCTCCCCAGACGAGACCACTCTGGACTAGGCCTCTCTCCAGACGAGGCCACTCTGGACGAGGCTGCTCCCTGGACAAGGCTGCTCCCGATGATGAAGAGGCAATGATGACTACAAGGACGACAGCCCCGATGATGCAGACTCTGCTCCCCATGGCGCTGCTCCCAGCGAGGCCGCTCTGGACGAGACTGCTCCAGACGAGGCTGCTTCCCAGATGAGGCCACTTCCCAGAGGGAGGCTGTTCTGGCAAGGCCACTCCCCCGAGAGGGAGGCTGCTCTGGCAAGGCCACTCCCCCGAAGGGGAGGCTGCTCTGGCAAGGCCACTCCCCCGAGGGGGAGGCTGCTCTGGCAAGGCCACTCCCCTGAGAGGGAGGCTGCTCTGGCAAGGCCACTCCCCCGAGAGGGGAGGCTGCTGGGAGGCTGCTCTGGCAAGGCCACTCCCCCGAGAGGGGAGGCTGCTCTGGCAAGGCCACTCCCCCAAGGGGGAGGCTGCTCTGGCAAGGCCACTCCCCCGAGAGGGAGGCTGCTCTGGCAAGGCCACTCCCCCGAGAGGGGAGGCTGCTCTGGCAAGGCCACTCCCCCAAAGGGGAGGCTGCTCTGGCAAGGCCACTCCCCCGAGAGGGAGGCTGCTCTGGCAAGGCCACTCCCCCGAGAGGGAGGCTGCTCTGGACGTGGCTGCTCTCTGACGACTCTTCCTGCTGACAGCTCTTACTGCTCTGGCGAGACTCAGCCCCCTAGCCTCACAAACCAGCTTTTTTATAGAGGCACTTTTAGCCGGGCTATACACAGGTAGCCAATGAGATTGCAATACACAGAGAAAACTACACAGTCATGCTAGATCTGCCACATTAAAAAAAAAACTGCTAGGTTACACACGGGCGGCCAATTGAATTTCAACTTACCCTAGTAGATATATGCGCGCCCCTCTGATTGGATGTCTTCACCTGGCCTGACCTGCCCTTGTATCTAGGCTTTGCAAGGAAGTTCCTTTGGGAGGGGCAGGGTCAATCTAAGTTCACTGCAACAATATGGGTCCCTCTGCTTAAGTAAGCCCTTACATGAAAGGTCACAGTTGTGGGGTAAGTCAGAAAACATGGCACTAGAGCAAATGTTACTCTCAACTCATTCATCAAAATTTAAGTATAAGAGGAGAAAATGGTAGGTGTTGTGTTTCATATATCTTTACACAATAAACCTAGACTTAGAAAGGATGAAGCTGAGTAACAAGTCAATACCTGCTTGCTAAAACAACATTCAGCTCTCATAGAAGGGGACAAAAAATCCAGCCTGTCCCTAAGTTCACATTCACAGTCTTCATGTGCAGCATCCAGTCTGAAAGTTCTGGGGAAGATATTAAGGTTTTCTCTTTCCTCAAATACAATAACTTATCAGATCATCCAGAATTCCCAAGAAATCTACCACAGATGTGAGAAAACAAATGCCACAAGGATACTAGTAGAAAAGTGACCACCATTAGGAAGGGAGGAGTTCTGGAGAGTTGATTCGAGTGTGATATACCTGAGGATACAGTGGAGGGGTGAGACTCTACTTGAAGAGGCTACTGTAAAGTATTGTAAGCAGTGGGGTACAGAATCAGCACTTTTCAAAGTCTGGATTAAAAAGATGTGATGTATACATACAATGGAATATTATTCTACCATCAAAAAGATCAAAATCTTTCTTTTCCCCCAATCAATTATTTATTCTTAAGTCTATCCACTCCTGTCCATTCCCTGGTCTATAGTTTTTATTTTTATTTTTTTTAATTTATTCTCAGTGTAACAGAATTCATTGTTTATGCACCACACCCAGTGCTCCATGTAATACGTGCCCTCCTAAATACCCACCACCTGGCTCCCCTGACCTCCCACCCCCCACCCCTTCAAAACCTTCAGATGGTTTTTCAGAGTTCATAGTCTCATGGCTCATCTGCCCTTCCAATTTCCCTCAACTCCTCCTCTCCATCTCCCCATGTCCTCCATGTTATTTGTTATGCTCCACTAATAAGTGAAACCATATGATACCTGACTCTCTCTCCTTGACTTATTTCACTCAGCATAATCTCTTCCAGCCCCGTCCATGTTGCTACAAAAGTTGGGTATTCATCCTTTCTGATGGAGGCATAATACTCCCTAGTGTAAATGGACACATCTTCCTTATCCATTCATCCGTTGAAGGGCATCTTGGTTCTTTCCACAGTTTGGCGACCGTGGTCATTGCTGCTATAAACATTGGGGTACAGATGGCCCTTCTTTTCACTACATCTGTATCTTTGGGGTAAATACCCAGTAGTGCAATTGCAGGGTCATAGGGAAACTCCATTTTTAATTTCCTAAGGAATCACCACACTGTTTTCCAAAGTGGCTGCACCAACTTGCATTCCCACCAACAGTGGAAGAGGGTTCCCATTTCTCCACATCCTCTCCAACACAGGATGATTCCTTTCTTGCTAATTTTGGAAATTCTAACTGGCATAAGGTGGTATTTCAATGTAGTATAATTTGAATCTCCCTGATGGCTAGTGATGATGGACATTTTTTCATGTGTCTGATAGCCATTTGTATGTCTTCATTGAAGAAGTGTCTGTTCATGTCTTCTGCCCATTTTTTGACATGATTATCTGTTTTGTGTGTGTTGAGTTTAAGAAGTTCTTTGTAGATCCTGAATATCAACCTTTTGTCTTTACTGTCATTTGCAAATATCTTCTCCCATTCTGTGGGTTGCCTCTTTGTTTTGTTGACTGTTTACTTTGCTGTGCAGAAGCTTTTGATCTTGTTGAAGTCCCAAAAGTTCATTTTCACTTTTGTTTCCTTTGCCTTTGGAGACATATCTTGAAAGAAGTTGCTGTGGTTGATATTGAAGAAGTTACTACATATGTTCTCCTCTAGGATTCTGATGGATTCCTGTTTCACATTGAGGTCATTTATCCATTTCGAGTTTTTCTTTGTGTATGGTGTGAGAGAATGGTCAAGTTTCATTCTTCTACATATAGCTGTCAAATTTCCCCAGCACCATTCATTGAAGAGACTGTCTTTTTTCCACTGGATATTTTGTCCTGCTTTGTCGAAGATTATTTGACATAGAGTTGAGGGTCCATATCTGGGCTCTCTACTCTGTTCCACTGGTCTATGTGTCTGTTTTTATGCCAGTACCATGCTGTCTTGGTGATCACATCTTAGTAGTAAAGCTTGAAATCAGGTAATTTGATGCTGCCAGTTTTATTTTTGTTTTTCAACATTTCCTTAGCTATTTGGGGTCTTTTCTGATTCCAAACAAATTTTAGGATTATTTGCTCCAGCTCTTTGAAAAATACCAGTGGAATTTTGATTGGAATGGCATTAAAAGTATAGACTGCTCTAGGCAGTATAGACATTTTAAAAATGTTTACTCTTCCGATCCAAGAGCATGGAATGGTCTTCCATCTTTTTGTGTCTTCTTCAATTTCTCTCATGAGTGTTTTGTAGTTCCTCAAGTACAGATCCTTTACCTCTTTGGTTAGGTCTATTCCCAGGTATCTTATGGTTGCTGGTGCTATAGTAAATGGAATCGATTCTCTAATTTCCCTTTCTGTATTTTCATTGTTAGTGTATAAAAAAGCAACTGATTTCTGTACATTGACTTTGTATCCTGCCACGTTACTGAAATGCTGTATGAGTTCTAATAGTTATGGGGTGGAGTCTTTTGGGTTTTCCATATAAAGTATAATGTCATCTGCAAAGAGAGAGAGTTTGACTTCTTCATTGCCAATTTGAATACATTTTATTTCTCCTTGTTTTCTGATTGCTGTTGCTAGGATTTCTAATACTATGTTGAACAAGAGAGTTGAGAATGGGCATCCTTGTGTTCCTGATCTCAACGGGAAGGCTGCAAGCTTTTTCCCATTGAGGATGATATTTGCTGTGGGTCTTTCATAGATAGATTTGATGAGGTTCAGGAATGTTCCCTCTATCCCTATACTTTGAAGCATTTTAATCAGGAATGGATGCTGGATTTTGTCAAATGCTTTTTCTGCATCAATTGAGAGGACCATGTGCTTCTTCTCACTTCTCTGATTGATTTGTTCTATCACAGTGATTGATTTGCGAATGTTGAAACATCCTTGTAACCCAGGGATGAATGGCACCTGGTCATGGTGGAATATTTTTTTAATTTGCTGTTGGATCCTGTTTGCTAGGATCTTATTGAGAATCTTAGCATCCATATTCATCAGGGAAATTGGTCTGAAATTCTCTTTTTTTCATTGGGTCTTTGCCTGGTTTGGGCATCAGGGTAATGCTGGCTTCATAAAAAGAGTCTGGAAGTTTTCCTTCTGTTTCAATTTTTTGAAACAGCTTCAGGAGAATAGGTGTTATTTCTTCTTTCAAAGTTTGGTAGAATTCCCAAGGGAATCCGTCAGGTCCTTGGCTCTTGTTTTTTGGGAGGCTTTTGATCACTGCTTCAATCTTGTTACTAAATATTGGTCTATTCACATTGACAAATTATTCCTGGTTTAATTTTGGAAGTTTATAGTTTTCCAGGACTGCATCCATTTCATCTAGGCTGCTTAACTTATTCGCATGTAATTGTTTATAATAACTTGTGATGATTGTTTCTACTTCCTTGGTGTTAGTTGTGATCTCTCCCTTTTCATTCATAATTTCATTAATTTGGGCTTTCTCTTCTTTCTTTTGGATTATTGTGGCCAATGGTTTATAGATCTTATTGATTCTTTCACAAAACCAGCTTCTAGTTTCATTGATACATTCTACTATATCTCTAGTTTCTATCTCATTGATCTCTGCTCTAAACTTGATTATTTCCCTTCTTACGTGTGGAGTTGGTTTGATTTGTTGTTGATTCTCCAGTTCTTTAAGGTGCAGTGATAGCTGGTATATTCTGGATTTTTCAAATTTTTTTGAGGGAGGCTTGGATGGCTATGTATTTCCCCCTTAGGGCCGCCTTTGCTGTATCCCATAGGTTTGTACTGAAGTGTCTTCGTTCTCATTGATTTCCATGAATTGTTCAAGTTCTTCTTTGATCTCCTGGTTGATCCAAGTATTCTTAAGCAAGGTGGTCTTTAGCTTCCAGGTGTTTGAGTTCCTTCCAAACTTTTCCTTGTAATTGAGCTCCAGTTTCAAAGGATCGTGATCTGAGAATATGCAGGGTATAATCTCAATCTTTTGGTATCGATTAAGCCCTGATTTTTGACCCGATATATGGTCTATTCTGGAGAAGGTTCCATGTGCACTTGAGAAAAATGAGTATTCTGTTGTTTTAGGGTGGAATGTTCTGTATATATCAGTGAGGTCCATCTGGTCCAATGTGTCATTCAATGCTCTTGTTTCTTTATTGATTTTCTGCTTGGATGATTGGTCTATTACTGAGAGTGGCATGTTAAGATCTCCTACTATTAATGTATTCACATCAATATGACTCCTTATCTTGATTAATAGTTTTCTTATGTAATTGGCTGCTCCCATATTGGGGGCATAGATATTTACAATTGTTAGATCACCTTGGTGTATAGTCCCTTTAACAACGAAGTTGTGTCTTTCTGTATCTCTGACTCATTCTTTAGTTTAAAATCTAATTTATCTGATATGATAATCGCTACCCTGGCCTTCTTTTGAGGCCCATTGACATGAAATATGCTTCTCCATCCCTTCCCTTTCAGTCTGTGTGTATCCTTAGGTTCCAAATGGGTCTCTTGTAGACAACATATGGATGGTTCCTGTTGTTTTATCCCATCTGCAACCCTGTATCCTTTTATAGGTGCATTTAGACCATTCACATTGACAGTGATTATTGATAGACACGTTTCTATTGACATCGTGTTTTCTTTGAAGTCTTTCTTTCTATCGATTGTTTCCATATTTCTGTTCAATGCTATTCCTAGGATTTTTCCTCTTTTATAGAACCCCCCTTAATATTTCCTGCAGTGTTGGCTTTGTAGTCACATACTCTTTTAAGCCTTGCCAGTCTTGGAAACTCTTTATCTCTCCATCCATTTTGACTGTCAGTCTTGCTGGATAAAGTATTCTTGGCTGCATGTTCTTCTCATTTATTGCCCTGAATACATCTTGCCAGCCCTTTCTGACTTGCCAGGTTTCTATGGATAGGTCTGATGTTATTCTGATGGGCTTTCCTCTGTACTTAAGGAGCCTCTTTGTCCTAGCTGCTTTCAAGAGTTTGTGACTACAATTATGATTTCTCAAATTTACTATCAAGTGCCTTGATGGCTTTTTTAGATTCTATTATCTTGGAGAGAGACAGTTTTGCCTCTAGTACATGAACGCTGGTACCATTTGTGGGATTTGGAAAATTTTCATGGAGAATGTTCCACTATATCTTCTAGACTTCTTTTTTTCTCCTCCCCTTCAGGGATTCCAATAATTTTGATGTGGAACTTTTCGTGGCGTCATTTATTTCCCTAATTCTGTTTTCCTCATTTCTAAGTAGTTTGTTCTAGTCTTCCTCCTGATCCTTTCTTTGTTTGTCCTCCAGATCACTAATTCTATCTTCTGTCTCAGTTACCCTAGCTTGTAGTGAATTTAGATTAGATTGGAACCCATTGAGAACATTGTGAACAACATCCCTGGTGGCTTTCAGTTCTGCCCTAACATTGTGAACATCATCCCTGGTGGCTTTCAGTTCTGTCCTAATCAATTCCATTTTGTTATCTGTGGCTTTCTACAACCTAGCTATTGCCTGAATAATTATTAGCCTGTATTCCCTTTCTGACATATTGTCTATGTCGGTAGCCATTACCTCTGTTGCAGAAGGCCCAGACTCTGCATTATTCTTCTGTTGGCCATTCCTCTTCCTAGTCAATTTGCTGAGAGATGGCTGAATGGTGTAGCTGGATGTACCAACTGTGATGCAATTGAGGTGCACCCTGGAACCCTTCTGAGCAATTAAGAGTCCCCAACCAAACAAAAGAAAAAAGAAAGAGAGAAAAAAAAAAAAAGAGAGAGGGAAAGAGAGACAGGGAAAAAAAGAAAGATAAAATAAAAGAGAAGGCCCAGCCCAAATGGGCCCCAAGGTAAGGTTTATGACATATACAAACAAAAACGGACAAACAAAAATATTGACAAAAGTAGATGACAAGAGAAAAAAATATATATATATAAAAGCAAAACAAAACAAAAAAAGAACCTCATCAAAAAGAACCCCAAGTATAAGATTTATATACTACCAGGACAAACACAAATACACAGAAACACTGACGGAAGAAAAAGATGGGAGAGTCGTTATAAATTCTCAGTGTGGGCGAGGAAGGTTATATTGATTCTTCCTGGATGTATCTTGATATCTTTGTTAAGGGACTTAACTTTCCTAAGTTAAAGGGGGATTAAAAATTGGTTTACCTATAGGGGTAGCATTGATTGGCGAAAGGTGACTACCTTGAAGTTTAACTCTATATGAATATTAAAAAAATAAAAAAGAATAAACTAAACTAAACTAAAATTTAAAGAAATTAAGAATAGAAAATGAAAAGAAAAACACAGGTATATGTATCAAAAAGTTCAGGTTAAAAGGTTGTTATGGAATTTGATGTACTGGACATCTCACTGTGATGGTAAATAGGATAAAAAATTATCTATAAAAAAGAAAAAAGAACCAGAATAGTGGGAACGAATTAAAAATAAAAGTTGTATCTATGAAGTAGTTGTGGTTGTTCTCTTGTCTTTTTTTTTTTTTTTTTTTTTCTGGTTGGCTTTCTGAGTGAAGGGCCTGCTGCTTGGGTTTTCAGGCAGTGTTTCCTGAGTTAAGTCCTCTTTCCCCCCTCAAGGGGGTGGGCTCTGAGAAAACCGGTTTTTCAGGGTTTTGTTCTCTGGAAGTTTTTTTTGTTTGTTTGTTTGTTCATTTGTTTTCTCTCGCCTTGACAGCTTTTGATGGTTTTTAGAGGTTTAGAGGAAAGCAAACTGCACCCAGACCTCCCTCTCAGAGAGAAGCCTCAGTCTGTTCCCCCTGGGTGCTCCAGAGCACATAAATTCCCCCTTTGCCACTGGCAGAGCACGTTCCCAGTCGCGGTCCCTGGGGACACAGGATCTCTTGCTTGTACCCAAAACCATGACAGCGGTGGCTGTCTGGGAAGCTCCAGACCACCAGAGATGTTCCAAGCAGCGATTACACACTGAGATTTTCCCACTGGGCCAGGCTTGGAGTGCTCAGACTTTCCGGGTCTGAGAGTGCAGTGCTGGCGCCTGCATGCACCTCTCTCTGGGTAGGATGTGGGGTGCGACTCAAACTCTGGTAGTGCGGTGTGGCACAAACGTGGGGAGTGCAAAAAGGCTGTGATTCTGCCATGTGGCGAGGCTCCCAGCCCCTCAAGGGAGCCGCATCCCACGTGCTCTCAGGTGCGCTTGTGGCTCAGGGAACAAGTCCTGGTTTCTTCGCTGCACTCTCTCTGGCTCAGTGCCAGGGGTGGCTGTCCTGGGTCCGAGGACTTAAGCCCCTGTCCCTAACCACCCCAATTCCCAGAATTTCCCCCCATGATCTTTTGCTCTTTTTGAGTGCTTTCAACCAGACTCCAAGTAAATGCTCGTTCCCAATCGCAGGGCACTCTCATATTGAGGTATTCCTTTCCAATGGGTTGCTTCTGGTGGCTCCCTCCCCCTTTTGTTTATCTTTCAATATCAGTCTGACATTCCCACTCCACTTTACCTACTCACTGGCATTTTCTGCCCCCGTAGAGATCCAGACGTGTATAATTCTAAGCTCAGTCTGATTTCATGGGTGATCAGAGGTCTTTTGTAGGTAATCAGCTCACTTTAAGGTACAGGTTGAAATGGTGTCTCCTCCTAGTTCTCTGCCATCTTGTCTCCCCAAAAAGAACAAAATCTTAATATTTACAAGGATGTGAATGTACCTAGAGACTATTATGGTAAGTGAAATAAGTCGGTGAAAGGCAAATGACATGATTTCACTCATATGTGGAATTTCAGAGACAAAACTGATGACAGTAGGGGAAGGGAGGCAAAAAATATGATGGAAACTGGGAGGGAGGTAAACCGTAAGAGACTCTTAACTAGGGAACAATCAAGGTTTCTGGAGGGGAGGTGGGTGGTAGGATGGGGTAATTAGGGAATGGGCTAAGTAGAGCACTTGATGCAATGAGCACTCAGTGTTCTATGCAACTGATGCATCACTAAATTCTACCTCTGGAAAAAACAAACAAGAAAAAAAGCAATGTGTTCAAGGACCTTCCGTATTTCTTCCACACTGGCACAGAGGAAGATCCCATTAATTACTTATTGAAAGTGTGAGCTCATATGGAGCTCTCTCCTCCCAGACCATATACACAGGATCTGGAGCTTAGGGGAGAGAAGATTAAGGAGCAGAGTGTTGCTCTCTGAGGCAGATGGGTAGTTGGGATTCCTTGTGAGAAGCGAAGAAGAGTATGTGGTCTAGGAACGAACACCAAACAAAGGGGCATACAGGGATAAGTTGTCAAAAGAAGCTGAAACTGAAATCAGAAAAGAAAGAACTGGAAGTAAAATTATCACAGAAGTAAAGAGTGGAGTGTCCCCAAGGAACCAGTGTTAACTATGGCCCCTAGAGAGGCTTAGTGAGGTTAATTCCAGCTGGATTCCATTTGGGGTTCCATGACTCTCAGACAATCCCAATTCTGTTATATATATATATATATAACTATATCTATATATAGTTATATATAGATATAGTTATATATATATAGTTATATATATTCATATATTTATATATTTATATTTATATATTTATATATATTTATATTATAATGTATATATAAAATATATAATATTATATATATATTATAATATAAATATATATTAATATATTATAAATATATATAATATATATAATAAATATATATATTATATATATTTATATTATATTTATATATATATTTATATATTTATATATATGTTATATATATAATATAATATATATATATTTATATATATATTTATATATATATATTTATATATATATTATATATAACTATATAGATATAGTTATATATAAGATATATATATAACTATATCTATATAGTTATAGACTATATCTATATATATCTATATATATATAGACTATATCTATATAGTTATAGACTATATCTATATATATCTATATATATATAGATATATCTATATATATATAGACTGATGCAAAGCGAAAGTCAAGCAAAGCTTTATTTCACGCCAAGCATCGAAAATCAAACTGACTGGTAGGGGCCGTCTCTTATGAAGAGACGGTGACGTCGTCCCCGACACGACAATGTTGCTCGGGACAAGGCCGCTCCGGATGAGGCCGCTCCTCAGACAGGCTGCTCCCAACAATGAAGAGTCAATGACGACTATGAGGACGGCAGCCCCGATGACGCAGACTCTGCTCCCCATAATGCTGCTCCCAATGAGGCCTCTCTGGACGAGGCTGCTCTCTGATGAGGCTGCTGCCAATGAGGCCACTCCCCGGAAGGAGGCTGCTCTGGCAAGGCCACTCCCGACGACTCTTACAGCTCTTACTGACAGCTCTTACTGACAGCTCTGACAGCTCTTACTGCTCTGGCCAGACTGCCCCTACTAGCCTCGCAAACCAACTTTTATAGAGGCACTTTTAGCCGGGCTATACACAGGTAGCCAATGAGATTGCGATACACAGAGAAAACTGCACAGTCATGCTAGATCTGCCACAGACACAAAAAAACTGCTAGGTTACACATGGGCGACCAATTGAATTTCAATTTACCCTAGTAGATATATGCATGCCCCTCTGATAGCATGTCTTCACCTGGCCTGACCCGCCCTTGTATCTAGGCTTTGCAAGGAAGTTCTTCTGGGAGGGGCAGGGTCAATCTAAGTTCACTGCAACAATATGGCTCCCTCTGATTAAGTAGGCCCTTACATATATATGTTTAGATCTATATATCCATATCTATATCTATATCTATATCATCTATATCTATATCTATCTATATATAGATATATTTTTTCTAACTAATTTTTTTTAGTTGAGGTATAGTTGACATGAAATATTATATTAGCTTCAGGTGGACAATATAATGGTTGGACAAGTTTTTACCTTATGATATGCTGACCACGAGTGTAGATACCATCCTTCACCAGAGACAATATTCCAATACCATTGCCCATATCTCCTATGCTGTGCCTTTCATCCCCAGAAGTGTATAATCTTATATCTCAGGCTGATTTCATGGGTGTTCAGAGTGTTCTGGTAGATATTTAGCTCACTTTAGGGGATTGGTTGAAACGGGATCTCCTACTTCTCTGCCATCTTACCCCTCCTCCCATAATCGAATATTTTGAAAGAGCATTATTCAAACATTTCAGTTTTCCCTCCTTTTACCTATGATCCTCTGCACTATTTCTTATGTTGGTTAATTGAATTTAAATAAACAAAACAAAACAAAATTCTCCTTTTTGATTTCTATCATCTGTAAAAATGTTTTTTTTTTAATTTAAATTCAATTTGGGGGTACCTGGTGGCTTAGTTGGTGAAGCATCTGCCTTTGGCTCAGGTCATGATCCTGAGATCAATCCCCTGTGTCATGGACTCCTTGCTCAGTGGGGAGCCTACTTCTTCCTCTCCCTCCCTCTCCCCACTCCTACTCTCTCTCTCTCTTTCTTTTACTCTCAAATAAATAAAATCTTAAAGCAAGTAAAATTAATTAACATATAGTGTATTATTATTTTGAAGAAGAGCTTAGTGACTTGTCAGTTCATATTCAAACAGTTCTTAAGTACAGAAATGCAGTTCATTACTCTATATTCAAAAACACAAATTAACATGTGTAAAAACTATTTTTTAACATTTGTGTCTTTTCACTCTGACTAAATTATAGTCTCTTATTCTGCCATTATGTCTCAGTGACTCAGAATATATATAAGCAATCAATAAATTTTAGTAATTTATATTAAAATAATTATAATATATAACTTTAAATTTTAAGGCATTTTAGTACTTTATATGGTTTGTCTTCTATTTATTATATAAACCAAATACCACAAATGAGCACTAATATCACATTTCTTACATTATTTTTTTAAGGGAAAGAGATAATATTTGAAAAAAAATGTTAAAAGAGTGCCTAATACATAAGTATTCAAGAAATACAAAACTTATGCTAATAATGATAATGATGTTAAAAATGACAACTTGGCTCCTAACTCAATAAAAATAAATTGCACTGTATACTTTCAATGATTCATTGTGGTCCAAAGTACATCTATAGCAGTGCTATTTTTGGGGGGGGTATATATTTTATGGAAGTTTTTTTTTTTCTTTTTTCCCCTTTGTTAAACTTGGGATTTTTTCCCCCCCTGCAGACTGCTTATCCTAGTAGAACTGCCTCTAGGGGAGAAGCAATGATGAACTCAGCCTTTAATCCTCTTTCCAAATTGCAGAAACTTAGGGATATGATCCTAGAAATTTCATAGCCTTGTCTTTCCTACAAAGCAAGGGGAGAAGACCCATCATTGTCAGACTAAGCTGTTATAAACTATTCTATAGTGATGAATGTATTCTCTCCCCTTTGTTTCTCAAAATTCTAAGTCTGTCAGAAAAAGAAACAACAGCAACTAATTTACAGAAGTGAATCCAACTATGGATCTCATCCAAACCATGTAGCTGTAACAAGGGAGATAATTTGTTCAATTCTAAAAAGATTAATGTAAACATTAATAGAAAGTTTGAGGCAGGTAGGTAGCAATCTCACAATACAATTAACTCTTGAACATTCTGTCTTGTGATTTTTTAATAATAGGTTGTTCTCTTCTCTAGCTTACTTTATGGTAGCAATACAGTGTATAACACATACAACATATAGAATATGTGTTATCCAACTGCTTGTGTTATCAGTAAGGCTTCCTGTCAATAGTAGGCTACTAGTAGTTCAGTTTTTGGGTAGTCAAAAATCATGCATGGATTTTCAACTGCAAGAGGGGTCAGCACTTCTAACCCATGCTTCGTTCAATGCTCAACTGCATTATTATTATTTCTTAAAACTTTTTTTGCATTCATTTATTTATTTATCATCTTCCCTGTTACTATGATTTCTTACTCTCCCCCCTTTTCCTTTCAATTAACTAAATAATTATGCAAATTTTTGCAGTTAAACAAATGACTCTTTACATGTCTTCTCAAGATGGCTCAGTTTCTGCCATTCCTGCAGCTTTCAGTCTTTTCCATAGGGCTCTCATAACGCTATTTTTTTTCTCAAATTCAATCTACTTTTTATTTAACTACAGAAATAACATGCACTAGTGATACCCCTTAGTCCAAAATCATCTTTCCCTTCTCCAAATTCATCACATTGTCTTTCCTCTGGCACAAAAATAGACGAACAACCTGATTAAAGACCTTCACACAATGTCACACATTTTAAAAGTTTGATGTCTTGATAATTAATTAATTCATGTGATATAATTCTAAAAGATTATTTTAAAGAAACATAGATAAAATACTAACTTGGATCCAAAATGATAGCATTCAACCTTTTCATTTTTAATTGCATATGTCAGGAAATTGTTACTGTCTCTGGTCCTTTAAATGTATAGTAATTAAATTAATGAAAGAAGGAATTATTATATTGGTCAAAAAAGAACAGCAAATCTAAGTCAGAAAACCCAGAATATTGTCTCACTTCTACCACTGAACCTCTATGGACCCTGACAAATTTTAGCTTACCTCTCCAAGCCTCACCCATCAATCTATAAAAGAAGAAAATACTCATTTAAAATTAACTCTCAAGCATCTCTTAATGTTGAACTTCTCTGTGTCTTGTAATATGGGATATGAACTGTATCTTGACACTTCCCATGTGCTTTTTGTACTGAATCACCTAGGTATATGGAGCAATATACATACTCCCAAGTAATCAGCTCAGGGAGTAAGCAAAAAAGCCCCTTCTCTGCACCATGTTGCTGTTTTGTTTATTTGCTTGTATATTTCTGTCAAAAATTCTAGTATGAAATAAGCTATCTTTCTCATGAGCTGCTTTTTTTTCAGCTAGTCAAAATTCAGAAGTTCAATATTTTTAAAGTGCTTGCTAAGCATATACTCTCTCTGAATTCTAACACAAACATTAAATAGTGATAAATTAAGTTATATTTCAGCCTTTCTCTAGCCCTTTTAAGATCTGGGATAATCTCATTCACTCTGGAGACTGGTTTCTTATAAAGATTACATAAGACAATATGTAATTACATAAACAATATGTTGTTTGAAACTGATTGGATAATGTGGAGGTTGGAGCCAATGAGTTAGGAATCATGAACTTTTTGGAAAATATTTCTGTTATGTAATTATTTTCATTTAGTTTTGAATAATGTCATTCTGCATGTAAAATAATACATTTAGCTCAAAAAGCATTCTTTTAAATACAATTTTATATAGAATTAAATTTTACCAAAACTCTGTTAGCACCTCAAAAAGTACCATTACATCCTTGGGGTATATGGGTGGCTCAGTGGTTAGGCCTCTGCCTTAAGCACAGGTCATTACATCCTTAATTTATTAAAGACAAACAATAATGGATCTATTTCAAAGGGAGATTTGACAAGAGTCTGTTTCATATTACTTGATCCATTGTTAGCTTCCCTACTCTAATAAGTGAGTGTCACAGCTGAGCACTTAAATCTTGTACAGTTTAACTCAGTAGATACTTAAAAACTGAAAATAAAATTATTTATCTGCATTAATCAGTCCTTGGCAACAACAAAAATTTATTAATTAATATTGACAGAGTATATCCAGGGTTAAGATGCAAGAATTAATTATAAAAGAATTTTCTATAATTCCAGGTTAAACTGGGGACATTATGCATTATAGAAATAAGACCAGAGTCACTGAATTCATTCTTTTGGGGTTTCAGACTGAGAAAAAAAGTATAAATTCTTCTTTTTTCTGCATTCCCGCTCATGTACATGACACTCTGATTGGAAACACCATGGTCATCCTTTTGGTGTGTGGTGACTACTGTCTGCATTCACCCATGTATTTCTTTGTAGGCAATCTTTCTTTCCTTGAAGTTGTCATCACTTCCACAGTGGTACCTAAGATGCTAGCCAACACATTTTCCCTCATCAAGACAATATCCTTTATGAGATGTCTCACACAATCTATATTCTACTTCCTTCTGGGATCCACAGAATTCTTCATCCTGGCCATCATGTCATTTGATTGGTATATTGCCATCTGCAACCCACTGAGGTATGCCATCATGATGAACACACAGACATGCATAATGTTACTTGTGGGGTCCAATTTAGGCTCATTTTTGTCACTGTTGGCTGTATCCATCCTAACTGTTCCATTAATCTTTTGTGGGACAAATAAAATCCATCACTTCTACTATGACAGAGTCCCCCATGCTACAGCTGGCCTGTGCAGACATCTCTCTGGCTGAGGTGGCTGAATTTATCTCCTCTGCTGTGTTGCTCTTGGGCTCCTTGCTCCAGACAGGAGTGCCTAACACTTACATTGTTATTACTATCCATAGAGTTCCTACTGTGCAGGGATGGCAGAAGGCTTTCTCTATTTGTGTTTCACATAGCACAGTGGTTATACTTTATTATGGAGGCTCCATCTTCCTCTCCATTCGTTCAAAGAAAGGCAATGCAATGGGCATTAATGTGGCATTTGCCACAGTGCTGAACAACTTTGTAACACCAATGCTGAACCCTTTCATCTAGAGCCTTCAAAATGAAAAAGTCAAAGAATCCCTGAGAGATGCCTCCAGTAAATATATAAGTATGCTAATAAATGTAAGACCTCAAAAATAATATTTTTACAGAATTCAATGATTTTCATGCTTGACAACAAAATCGTTCTTGGTGATGTAATTATGTAAATGTTTAAATTTTTACATAAGGGAGAAATATACATGAAGATATGGTCTTAAATATCTATCCATATATTCTAAACCAGTATTTCTTGAAGTTGGTCCAGTGTTCAGGTAGGGTCTTAAAATCTTTTAGAGAATTAATAGAATCAAAGTACATGCAAACATTCTGCATACATATATTTTAAAAAATATATATTAAATAATATTATACATATACATAAGTACAATATTTTAGAGAGCAGGAGGGAGAAGGAGCAGGAGGGAAAAAATCTCAAGGAGATTCTATGCTGAACATGGACACGAACGTGAGGCTGCATCTCATGATGCTGAGATCATGACCTGAGCCAAAATCTAGAGTCGGACATTCAACTGATTGAACCACCCAGGTGCCCCACATATGTACGTTCTAAAGCAGTCTTTATTCTTCCCATTTTACTGTTCATTTAATTATTCTAAAGTCAAGTTCCTGTACAACCCTTTGATTTTAAATCTGATAACTCTGCTTGACATAGAGTCTCACATCACTTTCTGTTACACAATCCTCTGATAATTTTCTCTGTAAATATCACATATGTTTAAATTTAATACAAAAAAATTCCCATATTAAAATGGTAAATTTTGTATTATTTCATTTTTGAAATATTACTTCTCAATTATTTATCCCACTTGACATTTACCTTTTAAGTTACAGATGGATCTTCCTAAGCCTTTAGCTACTGATGGTAAAATCTGCAGCAGTTATGTTCCTATTTCTGTGCTACAGATGTTATGGCATAGAACTCATCAGAAATGTAAATCCCCTGCTGAATATGCAGAGAAGGCAGAATGAGCAGGAAAATATCAGAGAGACTTATTTATTTTACTTTTCAGAACCATTGAAATGAAATCAGTTATTCAACTCCAGACTACACTTTTTTTTCAATGATTTTTATTTTGGGAGGGTCTGTGACCCTTTAGTTTTCTCCAGGCCCCTTAGGCTTACAGATCACTAAACTCTTAATGTAAACTCATATCAATCAGCCATCCAGCATATGTTCTAGAAGGAGGATTTATATATGATACTGGAAGACAAGATATATATACATAGGATTTTTGAGTAAATGTCAGAGATAAATAAAACAACATTCATTCAAAGATGAGTAAAGAAATAGCAACCAAAATGTTAAGAGTCATTGTGCCCTCTTGTTTAATTGGATTTGATTTTGAGACATAATTTTGTGTTGAGTTCTGACATGGTCACATTGTCACTGTGTGAATTTGGTCCAAATATTTAAAATATTTAAAATTTGTTTAGTCTTGTAAAGTCTAAAATTAAAATAATAACACATAGTATACTTTTGTTGTAAGAATTGACTTAATAATAAATAACATAAACTAATACCAAAAAATCACTATATATATAAAAATCACTATATATATAGTATATATAGTATACATATATATGTATATATATATCACTATATATACATATATGTATATATACATATATACATCACTATATATACATATACATATATAGAGAGATACATCTATATGTATACATATATATGTATATACATATATACATATACATATGATACATATATATCAATACATATATATGTATACATATACATATATATAGTGATTTTTTGGTATTCGTTTATATATATATATATATATATATATATATATATATATATACATATATAGTTTAAAAATGATGTTGAGTTAGTATTTTTATATTCTATGGGCAAATACCTAGTAGAACAATTGCTGGATCATAGGGTAGTTCTGTTTTTAACTTTTTGAGGAGTCTTCATACCGTATTCCCAGTGACTGGACAAGTTTGCATTCTCACCAACAGTGTAAGAGGATTCCCCTTTCTCTGGATCCTCAGCAACATCTGTTGATTCCTGTGTTGTTCGTTTTAACCATGCTGACTGGTGTGAGGTGATATTTCATTGTGGTTTTCATTTGTGTTTTCCTGATGATGAGTGATTTAAGTTTCTTTTCATGATTTTGTCAACCATCTGTACATCATCTTTGGGAAAATGTCCTTCATGACTTCTATTTCTTAACTGGATTATTTGGTTTTGTGGTGTTGTGTTTGATAAGTGCTTCATAGATTTTGGATACTAGCCCTTCATCAGATATCATTTGAAGATATCTTGTCTCATTTTGCAGGTTCCCTTTCATTTTTGTTCATTGTTTCTTTTTGTTGTTGTTTTGTTGTTGTTTTCACTTTGCAGAAATTTTTATCTTGATTAAGTGCCAGTAGTCCATTTTTCAGTTTTTGTTTTCCTTGTGTCTAGAGATGTGTATAGTGAGAAGTAGCTAAGGCCAAGATCAAAGAGGTTACTATTCTCCTCTAGGACTATGATGGTTTCCTGACTCACATTGAGGTCTTTCATTCATTCTGAGTTTATTTTTGTGTGTGGTATAAGAAAGTGGTCCAGTTTCATTCTTTTACAAAATGGGTTTTTTCTTAACGGTGAAAATATCCTAATTAAATGTAAGTAAGGAAATAGTTCTAAGGAAGTACTCACGTAAACATGAATGAAGACCAATTCTTGTTACCTGACTTATTTATCTAATGATAGCTAAATTATCTCTTGGAAGAAACATGTGACTTCATAAGAATACTCTTGGATGGTATAAGTTTATTAAAATACACACATTATGAAGATTTCCATCTTTGTCTAATCTTTTTTTTTTCTTAAAAATAATTTATCTTTTTTTTATTTATTTATTTTCAGCATAACAATATTCATTGTTTTTTCACCACACCCAGTGCTCCATGCAATCCGTGTCCTCCCTAATACCCACCACCTGGATCCCCCAACCTCCCACCCCCCGCCCCTTCAAAACCCTCAGGTTGTTTTTCAGAGTCTGTAGTCTCTCATGGTTCACCTCCCCTTCCAATTTCCCTGAACTCCCTTCTCCTCTCCATCTACCCTTGTCCTCTATATTATTTGTTATGCTCCACAAATAAGTGAAACCATACGATACTTGACTCTCTCTGTTTGACTTATTTCACTCAGCATAATCTCTTCCAGTCCTATCCATGTTGCTACAAAAGTTGGGTATTTGTCCTTTCTTATGGAGGCATAATACTCCATAGTGTATATGGACCACATCTTCCTTATCCATTCGTCCGTTGAAGGGCATCTTGGTTCTTTCCACAGTTTGGTGACCGTGGCCATTGCTGCTATAAACATTGGGGTACAGATGGCCCTTCCTTTCACTGCATCTGTATCTTTGGGGTAAATACCCAGTAGTGCAATTGCAGGGTCATAGGGAAGCTCTATTTTTAATTTCTTAAGGAATCTCCACACTGTTCTCCAAAGTGGCTGCACCAGTTTGCATTCCCACCAACAGAGGAAGAGGGTTCCCCTTCTCCACATCCACTCCAACACACGTTGTTTCCTGTCTTGCTAATTTTGGCCATTCTAACTGGTGTAAGAGGGTATCTCAATGTGGTTTTAATTTGAATCTCCCTGATGGCTAGTGATGATGAACATTTTTTCATGTGTCTGGTAGCCATTTGTATGTCTTCATTGGAGAAGTGTCTGTTCATATCTTCTGCCCATTTTTTAATATGATTGTCTGTTTTGTGTGTGTTGAGTTTGAGGAGTTCTTTATAGATCCTGGATATGAACCTTTTGTCTGTACTGTCATTTGCAAATATCTTCTCCCATTCCGTGGGTTGCCTCTTTGTTTTGTTCACTGTTTCTTTTGCTGTGCAGAAGCTTTTGATCTTGATGGAGTCCCAAAAGTTCATTTTCGCTTTTGTTTCCTTCGCCTTTGGAGACATATCGTGAAAGAAGTTGCTGTGGCTGATATCGAAGAGGTTACTGCCTATGTTCTCTTCGAGGATTCTGATGGATTCCTGTCTCATGTTGAGGTCTTTTATCCATTTTGAGTTTATCTTTGTGTACGGTGTAAGAGAATGGTCGAGTTTCATTCTTCTACATATGGCTGACCAGTTTTCCCAGCACCATTTATTGAAGAGACTGTCTTTTTTCCACTGGATATTTTTTCCTGTTTTGTCGAAGATTATTTGACCATAGAGTTGAGGGTCCATATCTGGGCTCTCTACTCTGTTCCACTGGTCTGTGAGTCTGTTTTTATGCCAGTACCATGCTGTCTTGGTAATCACAGCTTTGGAGTAAAGCTTGAAATCAGGTAACGTGATGCTGCCAGTTTTATTTTTGTTTTTCAACATTTCCTTAGCAATTCGGGGTCTCTTCTGATTCCGTACAAATTTTAGGATTATTTGCTCCAGCTCTTTGAAAAATACTGGTGGAATTTTGATTGGAATGGAATTAAAAGTATACATTGCTCTGGGCAGTGTAGACATTTTAACGATGTTTATTCTTCCGATCCAAGAGCATGGAATGGTCTTCCATCTTTTTGTGTCTTCTTCAATTTCTTTTAGGAGTGTTCTGTGGTTCCTCGAGTACAGATCTTTAACCTCTTTGGTTAGGTTTATTCTGAGGTATCTTTTGGTTCTTGGTGCTATACTAAATGGAATCGATTCTCTAATTTGCCTTTCTTTTTTTTCATTATTAGTGTATAAGAAAGCCACTGATTTCTGGACATTGACTTTGTATCCTGCCACACTACGAATTGCTCTATGAGTTCTAGTAGTTCGGGGGTGGAGTCTTTCGGGTTTTCCATATAAAGAATCATGTCATCTGCGAAGAGAGAGAGTTTGACTTCTTTCTTGCCAATTTGGATACCTTTTATTTCTCTTTGTTGTCTGATTGCTGTTGCTAGGACTTCTAATACAATGTTGAACAAGAGTGGTGAGAGTGGGCATCCTTGTCCTGTGCCTGATCTCAACGGGAAGGCTGCAAGCTTTTTCCCATTGAGGATGATATTTGCTGTGGGTCTTTCATAGAAAGATTTGATGAGGTTCAGGAATGTTCCCTCTTTCCCTATACTTTGAAGCATTTTAATCAGGAATGGATGCCGGATTTTGTCAAATGCTTTTTCTGCATCAATTGAGAGGACCATGTGGTTCTTCTCACTTCTATGATTGATTTGTTCTATCACATTGATTGATTTGCGAATGTTGAACCATCCTTGTAACCCAGGGATGAATGGCACCTGGTCATGGTGGATAATCTTTTTAATGTGCTGTTGGATCCTGTTTGGTAGGATCTTGTTGAGAATCTTAGCATCCATACTCATCAGTGATATTGGTCTGAAATTCTCCTTTTTGGTAGGGTCTTTGCCTGGTTTGGGGATCAGGGTAATGCTGGCTTCATAACAAGATTCTGGAAGTTTTCCTTCTGCTTCAATTTTTTGAAACAGCTTCAGGAGAATAGGTGTTATTTCTTCTTTGAAAGTTTGATAGAATTCCCCAGGGAATCCATCGGGTCCTGGGCTCTTGTTTTTTGGGAGGTTTTTGATCACTACTTCAATCTCGTTACTAGATATCAGTCTATTCAGGTTGTCAGTTTCTTCCTGTTTCAATTTTCAGAGTTTATAGTTTTCCAGGAATGCATCCATTTCTTTTTTTTTTTTTTTTTTAAAGATTTTATTTATTTATTTGTCAGAGAGAGAGAGAGCGAGCACAGGCAGACAGAGTGACAGAGGGAGAAGCAGGCTCCCTGCGGAGCAAGGAGCCCGATGTGGGACTCGATCCCAGGACGCCGGGACCATGACCTGAGCCGAAGGCAGCTGCTTAACCAACTGAGCCACCCAGGCGTCCCAGGAATGCATCCATTTCATCTAGGTTGCTTAGCTTATTGGCATATAACTGTTGATAATAGCTTCTGATGATTGTTTCTACTTCCTTGGTGTTAGTTGTGATCTCTCCCTTTTCATACATAATTTCATTAATTTGGGCTTTCTCTCTTTTCTTTTGGATCAGTGTGGCCAATGGTTTATCGATCTTATTGATTCTTTCAAAAAAACAGCTTCTAGTTTCATTGATACGTTCTACTGTATCTCTGGTTTCTACCTCATTGATCTCTGCTCTAATCTTGATTATTTCTCTTGTTGTGTGTGGAGTTGGTTTGAATTGTTGTTGATTCTCCAGTTCTTTAAGGTGTAGAGACAGCTGGTGTATTCTGGATTTTTCAATTTTTTAGAGGGAGGCTTGGATGGCTATGTATTTCCCCCTTAGGACCGCCTTTGCTGTATCCCATAGGTTTTGGAGTGAAGTGTCTTCATTCTCATTGGTTTCCATAAATTGTTTAAGTTCTTCTTTGATCTCCTGGTTGATCCAAGCATTCTTAAGCAAGGTGGTCTTTAGCTTCCAGGTGTTTGAGTTCCTTCTGAACTTTTCGTTGTGATTGAGCTCCATTTTCAAAGCATTGTGATCTGAGAATATGCAGGGAATCATCTCAGTCTTTTGGTATCGGTTGAGCCCTGATTTGTGACCCAGTATGTGGTCTATTCTGGAGAAGATTCCATGTGCACTTGAGAAGAATGAGTATTCTGTTGTTTGAGGGTGGAATGTTCTGTATATATTTATGAGGTCCATCTTGTCCAATGTGTCATTCAATGTTCTTGTTTCTTTATTGATTTTCTGCTTTGATGATCTGTCTATTTCTGAGAGAGGCGTATTAAGATCTCCTACTATTAATGTATTCACATCAATATGACTCTTTATCTTGATTAATAGTTTTCTTATGTAATTGGATGCTCCCATATTGGGAGCGTAGATATTTACAATTATTAGATCCTCTTGGTGGATAGTCCCTTTAAGATAGTCCCTTAAGAATTATGTAGTGTCCTTCTGTATCTCTGTCCTTCTGTCCTTCTGTCCTTCTGTATCTCTGACTACAGTCTTTAGTTTAAAGTCTAATTTATCTGATATGATAATTGCTACCCTGGCCTTCTTTTGAGGCCCATTGGCATGAAAGATGCTTCTCCATCCCTTCACTTTCAGACTGTGTGTATCTTTAGGTTCAAAATGGGTCTCTTGTAGACAACATATGGATGGGTCCTGTCGTTTTATCCAATCTGAAACCCTGTGTCGTTTTATGGTTGCATTTAGGCCATTCACATTGAAAGTGATTATTGAGAGATACGTTTTTATTGACATTGTCTTATCTTTGATGTCTTTCTTTCTGTCGATTCTCTCTATATTTCTGTTCAATGCTATTCTTAGGGTTTTTCCTCTTTTATAGAACCCCCCTTAATATTTCCTGCAGTGTCGGCTTGGTGGTTGCATAGTCTTTTAAGCCTTGTCAGTCTTGGAAACTCTTTATCTCTCCATCCATTTTGAATGTCAGTCTTGCTGGATAAAGTATTCTTGGCTGCATGTTCTTCTTATTTAGTGCCCTGAATATATCTTGCCAGCCCTTTCTGGCTTGCCAGGTCTCTGTGGACAGGTCTGACGTTATTCTGATGGGCTTTCCTCTGTACGTAAGGAGCTTCTTTGTCCTAGCGGCTTTCAAGAGATTGTATCTACAATTATGATTCCTCAATTTTACTACAAGGTGCCTGGATGGTTTTTTTTGGAATTTATAATCTTGGGGGGAGACCTTTCTGCTTCTAGTACATGAACACTTGTTCCATTCGCAAGATTAGGAAAATTTTCATGAAGAACTTGTTCCACTATATCTTCTAGACTTCTTTCTTTCTCCTCCCCTTCAGGGATTCCAATAATTCTGACGTTGGAATGTTTCATGGCATCATTTAATTCCCTGATTCTGTTTTCGTGGCTTCTAAGCTGTTTCTTCCAGGCTTCCTCCTTATCCGTTCTCTCTATCTGTTTGTCCTCCAGATCATTAATTCTATCTTCTGTCTCAGTTACCCTAGCTTTTAGAGAATTTAGATTAGATTGGAACTTATTGAGAACATTGTGAACCTCATCCCTGGTGGCCTTCAGCTCTGCCCTAACATTATGAACATCATCCCTGGTCGCTTTCAATTCTGTCTTAATCAATTCCGTTTGGTCATCCATGGCTTTCTCCAGCCTAGCTATTGCCTGGATAATTGTTAGCCTGAATTCTTTTTCCGACATATTGTCTATGTTGATAGCTGTTAGCTCTGTTGCGGAAGGCCCATCCTCTATTTTTCTTCTGTTGGGGATTCCTCCTCCTAGTCATTTTGGTGAGAGATGACTGGACAGATGTAGCTGGATGGTTCGACCGTGGTGCAGTCAAGGTGCACCCTGGAACACTTCTGAGCACTCAGGTTTCCCCACCCAAATGAGAGAAAAAAGAAAGAAAAAGAAAGAAGAGAGAGAGAGAGAGACAGGAAAAAAAGGGAAGATAAAAGAGAAGGTTCAGCCCAAATGGGCCCCAGGGTAAGATTTATGCTGTATACAAACAAAAACAAACAAACAGAAAGACTGATAAAAGTATATGATGAGAGAATATATATATATATATATATATGTATATATATATATATAGGCAAAAAAACTAAGAACCTCATCAAAAAGAACCCCAAGTATAATATTTATATACTATCAGGACAAACATAAATACACATAGACACTGGCAGAAGAAAAAGATGGGAGCATGGTTATAGATTCTCAGTGTGGGCAAGGAAGGTTATTTTGATTCTTCCTGTATGTTATCTTGATATCTTTGTTAAAGGACTCAACTTTCCTAAGATAAAAGGGGGATTAAAAATTGGTTTACCTATAGGGGTAGCATTGATTGGAGAAAGGGGGTTACCTTGAAGTTTAACTCTATATGAATATTAGAAAATAAAATAAAAAAGGAATAAACTGGACTAAACTAAGCTAAAATTTTTTTAAAAAAATATTTAAAAATTTTTTTAAAAATTTAAAAAAAAAATTAAAAATTTAAAAAAATTTTAAAAAATTTTAAAAAAATAAAAAAGCAAAAGAAAAACACATGTGTATGTATCAAAAAATTCAGGTTAGAAGTTTATTATGGAATTTGATGTACTGGACATCTCACTGTGATGGTTAATAGGTAAAAAAAAATTATCTATATAAAAAAAGAAAAAAAAATGAACCAGAATAGTGGGAATGAGTTAAAAGTAAAACTTGTATCTATGAAGTAGTGGTGGTTGTTCTCTTGTAGTCTCTTTTTTTTTCTTTCCTGATTTGTTTTCTGGGGGAGGGGGCTGCCACGTGGGTTTTCAGTCAGTGATGTTCCCTGAGTTAAGTCCTCCAGCCTCCCTCAAGGGGGTGGGCTCTGAGGAAAACAGTTTTTTCAGGCTTTTGTTCTCTGGAGGTTTTTATGTTTGTTCACTTCTTTTCTCTCGCCTTGACAGCTTTTGATGGTTTTTGGAGGTTTAGAGGAAAACAAACTGCACCCCGACCTCCCTCTCAGAGAGAAGCCTCAGTCTGCTCCCCTGCAGGTGCTGCAGCTGCTGGGCCGCTGGCAGAGCAGGTTCTGAGTCTCGGTCCCTGGGGACTCAGGATCTCCTGCTTGTATGCAAAACCACAGCAGTGGCGGCTGTCTGGGCAGCTCCAGACCGCCAGAGAGGTTCCAAGCAGTGATCACACACTGAGATTTTCCCGTTGGCCAGGGCTGGGACTGCCTGGTCTTTCCAGGTCTAAGGGTGCAGGGCTTTCGCGCACATCTCCCAGGGGAGGCTGTGGGGTGCGGGACGGCGGGGGGTCCCAGAGCACCAGGCTGGGCATTCGTGCACCTCTCTCAGGGGAGGGTGAGGTGCTCGCGTGCGTGTATCTCAAGCAAGGTGCACTTTCTGCCGTCTGGTGTGGCTCCCAGCCCCTCACGGGAGCCGGACTCCACTCGTTCTCGGGTGCGCTGGCGGCTCAGGGACCAAGACCTGGTTTCTCCGCTGCACTCTTTCTAGCTCAGCACCAGAGGAGGCTGTCCTGGGTCTGGGGACTTAAGCCCCTATCCCTTGCCGCCCCAGTTCCCACAATTTCCCCCCGTGATCCTTTGCTCTTTTGAGTGCTTTCAACCAGACTCCAAGCTAATGCTGGTCCCCAGATGCAGGGCACTCTCGTATTGGGGTATTATTTTCCAATCAGTCGCCTCTGGTGGCTCCCTCCCCCTTTTGTTTATCTTCCGATATCAGTCCGACGTTCCCACTCCACTTTACCTGCCCACTGGCATCTTCTGCCCCCCGTAGAGATCCAGACATGTATAATTCTGATCTCAGGCTGATTTCATGGGTGATCAGAGTTCTTTGGTAGGTAATCAGCTCACTTTAGGGTACAGGTTGAAAAGCCGCCTCCTCCTAGTTCTCCGCCATCTTGTCTTCCACCTTAATTAAATATCTTCTCCCACTAGACAGTAGTCCCTCAAGCAATATGGATGATTCAAGAAATGGCCTTGGTGTTGATACAGGAATGCTAGAGTGCTGAGAAAAGACAGACACATTGAAAACTTACTACTAATATTGATTTATTTAGAGTCAGGATGTGTAGTCAAATATATAGAGGATATGGTAAATTCAATAATTGGAATACACGTTTTGTATATTAAAAACGAGCTGGAAATGATTGACAAATTAAATGCATTTGACTCAAGAACATTATATCCTGGTTTCTATATCCACTGCTGAGACATACAGAAAGCACTGAAAGAACATTTTAAGATTAGACAAAGATGGATTGAGATAAGATGGCTCTATCAAACATAACCATTGACATTATTGTTATTTTATTGCCATGAATATAACCTGGAAATATAATTCAGATCTGCATGTGTTTGAGTGTGAACTCTGAAGAAAAAACAGTTTTATAGTAATGTGCAAGCTTGTTGACCAGAAAAGGTACAGGCTTTCTGGCAACAGTCTCCTCCATTACCCTCAATTATCCTAAAATAAGGAACACTTTATCTTCTGTGACTGATTCCCATTATTGAAGTTCAGCAACTGGTGTCCACTATTATTTTAACATGTATCACAGTATTGAAATTGGGTGATGAATTATCTTTCCTGGAGGACATGTTGTTTCTTAAGGACATTTATAATGACTGCACTGTTTGTTTTTGTATCTCTATTGCCAAATATGTTTTATTGAGCAACATATGAGACAAATCACACTGAGAAAGGGATTTTCATATTTTATTTATTATTGTATTTCTAATATCTCTAAGAGTGCCTCAGAACTATTAGTTTTATACAAACATTAATTGATTCAGGAAATAAATGAGTAAACTAATTCTAAGTGGTCAATATATATTGCAAACTAATAAGAAGATTAAATACTAAGCAGTCAATATGTATTTAAAATTTAATTTAACAATATTATATGTGCTTTGCAATATTACCTGGAATATTCCTCAAGATAAATTTACCATATCCATTTGAATCTCTTTCTCACTATTGGTATGTTCAGATCTTTAGTTTATTTATCACTCAGCTATGGTAGGTTGTATAATTCTGGGAATTCATCATTTTTTCTAGATTATTCTTTTTTTTTTTTTTTGAATGTAATTGTTCATAGTATTCTTTGATGATCCCTTGTAATCCTGTGACATTACATGGAATTGCTGTGTCTTCCCTTTTATGTCTCATTTTATTTGAGATTATTTTTTTCGTAGTCTATGTAAAATGATTTGTCAATTTTTTTGTGTATATATAATACACATATTATATATATATATATATATACATATATATATATACCTACATTAGTTTCAGACATAGAATTTAGTGATTCATCACTAATACAAAGCATTCAGTGCTCATCACAAGTGACCTATTTAACATCAATCACTTGTTTAAACCATCCCCTGTCCCATCTTCCCTCCAATAACAATAAGTTTGTTCTCTATGGCTAAGTGTCTGTTTCTTTTTTTTTTTTAATATTTTATTTATTTATTTGACAGACAGAGATCACAAGCAGGCAGAGAGGCAGGAAGAGAGAGAGAGGGGAGTTAGCAGGTTCCCTGCTGAGCAGAGAGCCCGATGCAGGGCTCGATCCCAGGACCCTGGGATCATGACTGGAGCCGAAGGCAGAGGCTTTAACCCACTGAGCCACCCAGGCGCCCCTAAGTGTCTGTTTCTTAATTTGTCTCTCTCTCTCTTTTTTTTTTTTTCATTTGTTTTGTTTCTTAAGTTCCATATATGAGTGAAAGCATATTTTATTTTTCTTTCTCCAACATATTTATTTTACTTAGCATTATAATCTCTAGCTCCTTCCATGTTCTTGCAAATTGCAAGATTTCATTTTTTATGGCTGAAAATATTCCATCATAGAACTATGCCACATCTTCTTTATCCATTCATATATCAATGGACACTTTGGCTGCTTCCATAATTTCACTATTGTAAAAAAAAAAAAAGGTGCAATAAACATAGGGATGCATATATCTCTTTGAATAGGAGTTCTATCTATCTATCTATCATCTATCTATCTATCATCTATCTATCTATCATCTCATCTATCTATGTGAATACACATTTACTGGATACCTACTGATACCTACCTACCATACTGGATAGTAGGGCAGTTCTGTTTTTAACTTTTGGAGGAACTTCCACATTATTTTCTACAGTGACTCCATCACTTTGCATTCCTAAAAAGCGTGCATGAAGGATCCTTTTTCTCCACATCCTCACTAAAACTTGTTGTTTCTTGTCCTGTTGATTCTACCCATTCTGACAGGTGTGACATGATTTCTTATTGTAGTTCTAGTTTGCATTTTCTTGATGATCAGTGATGTTGACCATCTTTTCATGTGTCTGTTAGCCATCTGCATGTCTTCTTTGGAGAAATGTCTGCCCAAGTCTTCCACTCATTTTAATTAGATTGTTTTCCAGATGTTGAGTTAGATCTGTTCTTTATACATTGTGGATACTACCCCTTTATCAGATATGTAATGTGCAAGTATATTCTCTCATTCAGTAGGTTGCTTTTTAGTTTTGCTGCTTGTTTCTTTCACTGTGCAGAAGCCTTTTGTTTTGATGTAATCCCAATAGTTTTTGTTTTTTTTTCTTTCATTTCTCTTGCCTCAAGAGATATATCTAAAAAAAAAAAATGTCCATATTACAGATGGCAGAAAAAATACTGCCTGTGTTCTCTTCTAGGATACTTGTACTTTCAGGACTCACACTTAGTTCTTTAATCCATATTTAGTTAGTTTGTTTGTTTAATTTCTGTGTGTATGGTGAAATAAAGTGGTGCAGTATCATTCTTTTTAATACACCTGTCCAATTTTGCCAGTACCATTTGTGTAAGAGACCCATTATATATTTTTCCCATTGTATATTTCATCTTTCTTAAAGATTAACTGGCCATGTAATTGTGGGCTTATATCTTGGTTTTCAATTTTGTTCCATTGATCTAAGTGTCTATTTTTATGACATTACTATAACTGTTCTAATTACTACACCTGTGTAGTATAACTTAAAGTCTGGAATTTTAACGCCTAGAGTTTTGCTTTTCTTTTTCAAGATTTCTTTGTCTATTTGGAGTCTTGTGTTATTCCATACAAATTCCAGGATTCCTTTACTTCTGTCAAAAATGTTGTTGGTATTTTGATAGGAATTGCTATCCCTATCCCTAGATTGCTTTGGGCAGTAGAAATATTGTTATAATTTTGGTTCTTCCAATCCATGAGCATGGTATTTTTTTTTCATTTCTTTGTATCTTCTTGAACTTCATTCATTAGTGTTTTATAATTTCGAGATTACATGTCTTTCATCTCTTTGGTTACATTATTCTTAGATATTTCATTCTCTTAGGTGTAATTTTAAATTGGATAAGTTCTTAATTTCACTTTCTGCTGCTTCATTATTAATGTATAGGAATGCAACAGATTTATGCAAGCTGATTTTGTGTCCTATGACTTGTCTGAATTCATTTATCAATTCAAGTAGTTTTTCATGGAGGCTTTTGGGGTTTCTATATACACTATCACGTCATCTGCAAATAGGGAAAACTATTTCTTTGTTACCGATTTGGATACTTCCATTTTCTTTCGTTTTCTGATTCTTGTGGCTAGAACTTCAAGTACAAGTTTGAATAAAGGTGGTTAGAATGGACCACCCTGTCTTCTTCTTGATCATAGGGGAAAAGTTCTTAGTTTTTCACCATTGAGTATGATGTTAGCTATGAGGGTTTATCATATAAGGCCTCTATTATATTGAGGTATTTTCACTCTAAATCCACTTCATTGAGCGCTTTTAAAATTAACGGATGCTGAAATTTGTCAAATGCTCTTTATGCATCTATTGAAAGGATCATATGGTTCTTATCCTTTCCTTTATTAATGTGATGCATCATGTTGATTGATTTCCCAATATTGAACCACTCTTGCAACCCAAAATAAATCCCACTTGATTGTGGTAAATTATTTTTTAAATATATTGTTGCATTCAGTTTGTTAGTATTTCATTAAGGATTTTGCGTCTATTTTCATGAGAGATATTGGCCTGATATTCTGTCGTTGCTGTTGTTGGCGGTGCTGCTGTTGCTGTCTTTAGCAGATTTCGGTAACAGGTAAAACTGACCTCATAGCATTAATTTGATAATTTTCTTTCTTCTTGAAATTTTTTGGAATAGTTTAAGAAGAATAAGTATTAACTCTCCTTTAAATGTTCAGTAGAATTCATCTGATATGCTTCTGGGCCATAGACTTTGGTTGTTGGGAGTTTTTTCATTCAATTACATTGCCAGTAATTGGTCTGTTCAAATTTTGTATTTCTTTCTGCCTCAGTTTTGGTAGTTTACATGTTTCAAAGAATTTGTCCATTCCTTCCTGGTTGTCCAATTGTTTGTATATGTATATATGTATATGTACACATATATACATATGTATATGTATGCATATGTATATATACATATGTGTATATGTGTATATATATACACACACACATATATATGCATATGTATATATAAATTTTATAAGACTCTCTGATAATCTTCTGCTAATCTTCTGTTTGCTGTTATGTCTCCTCATTCATTTGTAATTGTATTTATTTGAATCCTTTCCCTTTTTTATGAATCTGGCCAAAGTCTTACCAATTTTGTTGATTGTCCAAAATAACCATTTCCTGTTCCATTTTTGTTTTTGTTTTAATTCCTGGTTTCTTTGGTCTGTTCTAAAGTTTTTGTTTGTTTGTTTGTTTCTGTTTTTTTTTTTTATTATTATTTCTATGGCATTTATTTCTGCTCTAATCTTGATAATTTTGTTCTCCTGCCAGATTTGCGTTTAATTTGTTTTTCTATTATAGGTCAAATGGGTGTGCCTTTATGTTGCTTACTTGAAAATTTTCTTGCTTCTTGAGGTAGACCTTTATTTCTATTCACTTCCCTCTTATAACTGGTTTTGCTACATCTCAAAGATTTGGGACTATTTTCTTTACATTTTCATTTGTTTCTATGTAACTTTTGGTTTCTTCTTCAGTTTCTTGGTTAGTCCATTCATTGTTTAGTAGCATTTTATTTAAACTCCCTGTATTTTAGCCTTTTCAGAATTTTTTTCTTGTTTCTAGTTTTATAGTATTGTTTTCAGAAAAAAAAATGATCTCCATCCTTTTACTTATCCAGGGTTGTGTATGACCAATATGTGATATATTCTGGAGACAGTTTCATGTTAAATTGAAAGTACTGTGTATCCTACTGTTTGAGAATAGAAGATTCTGAATATGTCTGTTAAATGCACCTTGTCCAGTGGGTCTTTTTTAAGCTACTGCTGTTTTTCTGTTTGGATAATCTTCCCATTAATGTAAGTGAGTTTTAAAGTTCTCTATTATTGTATTAGTACTGATTATTTGCTTTATGTTTGTTATGAACTGTTTTATGTATTTTGGTGTTCCTATATTGTGTGCTTAAATATTTACAAATTTTATATCTTATTGTCAGAATATTCCTTTTATTATTATATGGTGCCTTTCTTTGTCTCTTGTTACAGTCTTTATTTTAAATTCCACTCTATCCAATATAAATATTGGGAACTTTGTTTTCTTTTCACATCCATTTACATAACATAATGCTTCTCCTTGACCTCAATTATGATTTGCATGTTTCTTTAGACCTGAAAGGAGTCTCTTGTAGGAAGTATATAGATGGGTCTTGTTTGTTTATCCACTGTATTACCCAGTGTCTTCTGATTGAAACCTTTAAGCCATTTACATCCAAATAAGTTATTGATAAATGCATATTTATTGCAGTTCTTTTACTTGTCCTGTGGTTGTTTTTGTAGTTCTTCCCTAACCCTTCTACTCTTGCTGTTTTCATGGTTTGTTTGCTTTCTTTAGTCCCTTGACTGATTTTTAGAGAAATGCTTATTTTTACTGAATTTGTTTTGTTTTGTTTTATTTTTTGTATCTCACTCATGGTTTTTCCTTTCTACTTAAATTGTCCCCTTTAATATTTCTTGTAGGGCTAATTTAGTGGTCATGAACTTATTAGGATTTTGTTTGTTTGAGAAACTATTTATCTCTCTTTTTATCTGAATGATAGCCTTGCTGAATAGAATATTCTTAACTGCAGATTTTTCCCTTTCAGTACATTTATTGTATTATACCCTTCCTTTCTGACTTGCAAAGTTCTTGCTGAAAACTCTGCTGATAGCCTTATGAGGGTTCCCTTCTATGTAATTGTCCTGCTCTTTTCTTCTTGCTTTTAACCGTGTTTTTCCTTTTTTACACCATTGGAATAATATGTGTCTTAGTGTGGTCCTCCTTTGACTGAATTTGTTGGGGGATCTCTCTGTCTCCTGGATCTTGATATCTGTTTCCTTTCCCTGGTTAGGTAAATTTTCAGCTATTTTTTCTTCAATTTATATCTTTTCCTTTATTCTTCTTCTGGGATCCCTATAATGCAAATGTTATTATGCCTGGTGGAGTCACTGAGTTCTTAAGACTATTTTCAATTTGCATATTTCCCTTTCATTTGCTAAGCATGGTTGTTTTCCATGACTCTGTCTTCCAGGCAGTTAATTCATTTTCCACTTCAATTTTCCTCCTATTTATCCCATTGTTGTTATTTTTTATTCCATTTTTATTTATTTTTTGTATTTATTTCTAATCAATCCTTTGTTACCTCTCTGTTAAGAGTTTCAGTAATGGGTTACCTGGGTGGCTCAGTCAGTTAAGCATCAACCTTTGGCTCAGGTCATGATCTCAGGATCCTGGGATTGAGTCCCATGTCAGTGGGGAATCTGTTTCTCCTTCTTTCTCTGCCCTCCCCTCTTCCCATTCGTGCTCTCTCTCTCAAATTAATTAATAAAAATGTTAAAAAATTGTCCTCCAGTCCCATCCATGTTGATGCAAAAGTTGGCCCTTTTTGATGGCTGAGTAATATTCCATTGTATATATGGACCATATCTTCTTTATCCATTCATCTGTTTAAGGGCATCTCAGAGGAGATTATGCTAAGTGAAATAAGTCAAACATAGAAAGTCAGTTATTATATGCTTTCACTTATTTGTGGAGCATAAGGAATAACATGGAGGACATTAGGGAGGGAAGGGGGAAAATGAAGGTGGGGGAATTGGAGTAGTAGATAAACCATGAGAGACTATGGACTCTGGGAAACAAACTGAGAGGTTTAGAGGGGAGGGTCGCAGGGAGATGGATGAGCCTGGTAATGTGTATTAAGGAGGGGATGGATTGCATGGAACACTGAGTGTTATCTGCAAACAATGAATCTTGGAACACTACATCAAAAACTAATGATGTACTATATGGTGACTAAAGTAACCTAATAATAAAATCTCAGTAATGTCCTGCACTCTTTTATCAAGTAAAATTACCTTTGTGATCATTACTTTAAATTCTCTATCATGTACGTTACATATATCATTTCTGTTTAGGTGTCTTGCTGTGGTTTAGTCCTGTTCTTTCATTTAGGACATATTTTTCTATCTCCTTATTTTGAATAACTCTCTGTGTCTGTTTTTATGTGTTAGGAAAATCAGCTACATCTTTTATTCTTGGTGGTAATGGTCTTGTGAAGAACAAGTCTTGTAGCTCCCTGCAGTGCAGTGTCTTTCGTTCCCCAGGACCTGTTGCTTCATGGAGTGTTTCCTTCTCTGTCTTGTGTGTGCTCTGCCTTGAGTCCTGTTCTCTTTTTCCCTCAGTCTAGTTGTCTGGAGAGACACTCATTGCCTATTGTGGGCAGTGTTTTGTCTCTGGCTCTGTGGGACATGGTTTAACACGTGAAGTGGTCTGCTTGTGAAATGAGACTGCCAGATCTCAGATTCAGCAAAAGCTGTGGTTTGGGAGACAATATGTTGATTGGGTTTGTGCTGTTCTTCTGGGAAAGGGGGCCAAGAGCACAGGAGAGGTAGGTGTGACTGGGACAGGTGGATCTGCCTAGGTGGCTCAAGGTAGTGTTGTGCTGGCCTAGTTCCTACAGATGGCTGTGTGCTTATGCTGGACTGTGTGGTTAGAAAAGACTTGGACTCTGAGAAAAAAAAACTGAGGGTTTTGGAGGGGAGGGTAGTGGGAGTTTGGGTGAGCCTGGTGGTGGGTATTAAGGAGGGCACGAATTGCATGGAGCACTGGGTGTGGTACATAAACAATGAATCTAGGAACACTGAAAAAATAAAATAAACTTAAAAATAAAAATAAAAATTCTCATTGTGGTTTTGATTTGCATTTCCTGATGATTAGTGAGGTTGCAAAATTTTTCATGTGTCTGTTGGTCATCTGTACGTTTTCTTTGAAAAATGTCTGTTCAGTTTTTCTGTCCAGTCTTTAATCAAATTGTTTATTTTATAATAATAATTACTATTATTATTATTATTGGTGGTGTGTTTGTTGTATAGATTGGATATTAACCCTTTGTTGGATCCATCATTAACACATATTTTCTACCATTTAGTAGGTTGGCTTTTTGTGTTATTAATGATGTTCTTCATTGCACAAAATGGTTTTTATTTTGGTGTCTTTCCCAAAGTTTAATTTTGTTTTTGTTTCTCTTGCCTTAAGAGATATACCTGGAAATATGTCACCGTGGTCAATGCTAAAGAAATTACTGCTCCTGTCCTCTTCTAGGATTTTCATGGTTTCAAGTTTCACATTTAGGTCTTTAATCTATTTTAAGTTTATTTTTGTACATAGTGTAAGAAAGTTGTCTACTTTCATTGTTTTGGATGTAGCTGTCCAGTTTTTCTAACATCATTTATTGAAGAGACTGTATATTCTTGCTTCCTTTGTTGTAGATTAATTGACCATATAAGTGTAGGTTAATTTCTTGGCTCTCTCTTCTGTTTCATTGATCTATGTGTTTATTTTGAGGGCAGTGTTATACTATTTCAATGACGACAGTTTTGTAATATATTTTGAAATCTAGGATTTTGATACCTTTAACTTTGTTCTCCTTTTCCTTTTCTTTTTCTTTTATAATTTTTTCAGTGTTCCAAGAATCATTGTTTTTGCACCACACCCAGTGCTCCATGCAATACATGCACTCCTTAATACCCACCACGAGGCTCTCCCATCCCCCCACTCCGTCAGTTTCTCAGAATCCACAGTCCCTCATGCATCCTCTCCCCCTCTGATTTCATCCAGTTCACTTTTCCTTTCCTTCTCCTAATGTCCTCCATGTTATTCCTTATGCTTTTGTTCTCCTTTCTAAATATTGTGTTGGCTATTCACAAACTTTTGTGGTTTCATATGAATCCTGGTGTTATTTGTTCTAGTTTTGTGAAAAATGCTGTTGGTATTTTGATATGGACTGAGTTGAATCTGCAGATTGCTTTGGGTAAATGGACATTTTAATAATACTACTTATTTCAATCCATGAGGTTGAAATATCTTTCCGTTTGTTTGTGTTGTCTTCAATTTCTTTGACTGATGTTTTATAGTTTTCAACATACTGGACTTTTACCTCTTCAGTTATGTTTATTCCTCAGTATTTTTTGGGTTTTCTGTGCAATTTTAAATGGAGCTCCTTTCTTAATTTCTCTTTCTCCTACTTTGTTATTAGTGTATAGAAACACTACTGACTTCTGGGTATTCATTTTGTATCCTGTATCCTGCACATTTCCTGAATTCATTTACTCCCGGTAGGTTTTTTGGTGGAGTCTTTTATTATTATTATTATTTTATATGTACTATCATGTCATCTGCAAATAGTGACCTTTTAACTTCTTCCTTACCAATATGGATACCTCATTTTATTTTATATCATATGATTGCTGTCGCTGCGAACTCCAGTACTATGTAGAATAAAGTAGCAACAGTGAACATCCTTGTCTTGTTCTTGATCTTAGAGTAAAACTGTTTTTCACCATTTGGTATGATGTTAGCCCTGCTTTTAACTTATGTTGCCTTTACTATGTTAAGGTATGTTCCCTTTACACCCACTTTGCTGACAGATTTTCTCATAAATTAATGCTGAAGTTTGTTAAATTCCTTTTATGCATCTATGAGATTTTCAGATGATTTTTATCCTTTATCTTGTTGATATGGAGTATCATGTGGGTTGGTGTGTGAATATTAAACCAGTCTCACAACTACAGAATAAATCTTACTTGAATGTACTAGTGATACTTTAATCCATTGTTGGATGTGTCTTGCTAATATTTTGTTGAGGCTTCTTGCAAATATGTTCATCTAAATTATTAGCCTTTGGTTTCCTTTCTTTTGTTTTTCTTTTTTTGTGGTATCTTTGTCTGGTTTTAGTATTAGAGTAGTGCAGGCCTACTTTTGGTAGATTTTTGACTATAGGTTCAATTTCATTATTAGTAATCAGCCCGCTCATATTTTCTTTCTCCCTGCTTCAGTTTAGAAGCATACATGTTTTATGGTCATTTTGCCTAATATAAGTATTGCTGTTCTGGCTTTTTATTCACCTTCATTTCTATGATAAATATTTTCCGTCCTTTCACTTTTAGTTTGTATCTTTAGGTCTGATTGATTCTCTTGTAGGAACCACATATACAGGTATTCCATTTCCAAGTGTTTTCTTTGGAACATTTAGGCTATTTACATCTAAAATAATTATTGATAGGTTTGTACTTATTTCCACTTTGCTTTTGATTTATTTCTTTCTGTATTTTTAAAATTTTTTTGGTTGTTCTCTGTTCCTTTCTTCTTTTGCTTTCTTTTTCTGTAGTTGGTGAGTTTCTGTAGGGTTATGTTTGGCTTTCTTTCCCTTTATTTTCTATGGATCTACTTTTTGGGTTTTTATATGAGGTTCTTATATAAAATCCTAATTACATAGCAGTATTAATTTAATGGTAGTTTAAGTTCAAACACATTTTAAAAACATATTTCTTAAAAAAATAAAAAAGAAATAAATAAATAAAAACATATTTCTTGGGCGCCTGGGTGGTTCAGTGGTTAAGCCTCTGATTTCAGCTCAGGTCATGATGTCAGGGTCCTGGGATTGAGCCTGCATCAGGCTCTCTACACAGCAGGGAGCCTGCTTCCCCCTCTCTCTTTGCCTGCCTCTCTGCCTACTTGTGATCTCTGTGAAAATAAATAAATAATTTATTTATTTATGTCAAATAAATAAATAAAATCTTTCGAAAAAATATTTCTTTTTTTCCTCCCTCCTCCACATGTTATATATATGCTGTCATATATTACATGTTTTATTCACAATTTTCTCACATTCAATTATGACCATTTATTTTGCGCTTAATGAAATATTTTTACTGTTTCTTTTAAGTCTAGTTTAGTGGTGATAAACTCCTTTAGCCTCAGAAACTATCTCACTTTCAGTCCTGAATGATAGCCTTGCCAGGAAGAATAATCTCATATATGGATGTTTTTCCTTTCAGCATTTTGGGTATATCATGCCACCTTTTTGTGGCTTGCATAATTTCTGCTGGAAAGTCAGCTGAGAGCCTTATATGTTTTCCCTTGTAATTGACTTGTTCTTCTCTCTTTAAAAAAAATATTTATTTGAGAGAGAGGGAGAGCATGTGCAGCGGGGGAGGGGCAAAGGGAGAGAAAGAAGACTGAGCAGGGAACCTGAGGCAGGGCTCAATCCCAGAACCCAGAAATCATGACCTGAGCCAAAGGCAAACACTTAACTGACTTATCTTTCCTCTTTTTCTTTTAATAGCACATTTTTATGTTTAATTTTTGACATTTTAATCATATGTGTTGTAATGTAGACTTCAATGGTCCATCTTGTTTAGCCTCTACTCCTTGGATCTTGATGTCTATTACTTTCCCCAGGTTACAGAATTTTTCAGCTATTATTTTTTCAAAGAACTTTGCACTTTTTAATGTCCTCTGGGACCCCTATAATGTGAATATTTATGTGCTTGGTGCTGTTCAAGAGATCCCTTAACTGATTCATATTTAAAAGTAAAAAAAAAAAAAAGAAGAAAAACTATATAAAATATACATTTTACATACATAACTATATATTTAAAATATTACAATATGTAATGCTTATGTGTGTATGTGTATATATTTTGTCTTTTTTTTTCTTTTACAATTCAGCTTTTGTGCTTTCCAATTACCCAGTCTCCCAGATCATTGATACATTGTTAGATATTCAATACTCTCCTGTTGATTCCCTCTAGTGTAATTTTCAAAGATTTATTTATTTAAGAGAGGTAAATAGAGTTGGGGGGAGGGTTAGGGGGAGAAAAAGGAGAGAATTTCCAGGAGACTGTGTATTGAGAATGGAACCTGACATGAGACTCCATCTCCTGACCCTGATATCATGACTTGAGCTGAAAACAAGAGTTGGACTCTTAACTGACTGAGCCACCCAGGTGCCCCCACTTTAGTGTATTTTTTATTTGAGTTATTGTATTCTTCAAGTCTGATTTTTTTATATATATTTTCTATCTCTTTACTGAAACTATCACTGAGTTCTTCCATGCTTCTCTACAACCCAGAGAGCATTTTGATGATCATTACTTTAAATTCTTTTTCAGGCATATTGCTTATAACCATTTCATTTAATTATTTTTCCGAGGATTTTTCTTGTTCTATTTTTTTCTATTTAAATTCAATGAGCCAACATATAGTACATCATTAGTTTAATATGTAGAGTTCAGTTATTCAACTACATACAACACCCAGTGCTTATCACACCACATGCCCTTCTTAATGCCTGTCACCCATTTACACTATACCTTCACCCAACTCCCCTACAGCAGCTCTCAGTTTGTTTCCTATAATTAAGAGTCTCTCATGGTTTGTCTCCCTCTCTGGTTTCTCCCCATTCAGTTTTCCCTCCTTTCCCCTATGATTGTATGTGCTTATCTTCTTTCTTTTGGAGCATAGGTTTATGTTTCCCCATCTTTCCTGCCTGTAATTTTTCTATGGGTTAGACGGAACAGCTACTTCTTCCAAAGTTAAAGGAATGGTCTTGTGTATGGTCTTATGTAAACTGTGTGTGCTTGGTGCTATTTACTAGCTGGCTGGAGCTATGGCTGGCGTGACCAGGCGTTCTGGAGATTTCCATTCAGTGAATATCATTATCAGGACATCTAATGCTAGATTGGACATAGGCTGATATATGTCAGTGTTTTATGTGTTGAGGGCATCCTGGCAGAACAGGCAAAACTGATATGGGTGCAAGCCAGGATGCTCTAGCAGGGTTCACCCTGGTTGGGGCACAGGGTTTGAGAGAGAATGCAGTTTAGGAGGTGACTGATTTCTCTGTGCATAGGGTGCCACGGCCAGATGGCTGCGGTGCAAGCAGTGGGGGGGGACTCAGGGATCTATGAAAAGAGGACATCTTAACAGGAAAGCTGAAAGTGAAGTGAGTATAAACTGGAGTATTTCAGGACTCTGCACACATAGGGTTCTCTGAAGGGGTGGCTGAGGCTTAGGAGGGTTCATGCCAGGATGTCTTGGGGCAGGCTAAGCCAGGGCTCCATGTCAGGAGAGCCAAAACTAAAATTAGCATGGTTTAAAGTGGTCCCTGGGCTACCTGTGAAAAATGTGTCCTGACAGGACAGCTGAAGCTGAAATTCATTCAAATCAGGGGATTCCAAGGTGCTCAGCACTACTGATGTCATGGTCATGGTTGTTCTACTGGAGCCAAAGTGGTGCAGACATGTATATTCCAAGGTACTTCATATAGTGGGTGTCTCAGTGGAGTGGCTGAAACTGATGGAAGCACAGGATAGGGCTTTCCAGGGCACTGCATGCATAAATCACCAATGGAGGTTGGCTGGATCTTAAGCAGACATCAGCTAAAAGGTTCCAGACCACTCTATGTTGGGGATGCTCTATTCAGCTGTGCATGAGGGTAGGGCCCTATCAAAATATTGTGTGAGCCTGAAGTGATCTGCAGGGGTCTGCACCTATATCACCTTGGTGTAAAGCCTGGGGCTATAATGAATGCTAATCAAGAGTGTCCCAGGGTGTACCGCCCCATGACCACCTTAGTGGGACAGCTGGGGCTGGTGTAGGCTATAAGCCCCGGGCTCACTGAGACAACAAAGCAATTAGGGTACCTGGACTAGTCTGCAGTTTCAAGGTGGAGGGTGTACATAGACTGTGTCCATCAATTCATCCCCTAGCAACACCTCAGCCATTTGTTGGTTCTCGGGCTGACTGTTTTATAGGCTAGTTGCTCTTTAAAACTGTTGATTTTATAAGAAAATATTGACAAGAGAAAAGAGGACCATCTGCATGGTACAGTTGGATGAGCATAAGACATCTGTGTTTGGCTTGGGTTATGATTCCAGGGTTATGCAATAGGTTCTATTCAGACTCCACTCTCAGTGCAGAGTTGGCTTCAGACTCCCCCTTTGCCCCTTCTGCTGTGTGTGCTCTCTCTCTCTAATAAATCAATAAATCTTTGAGAAAAAAAGAAAAAAAATTGGAAAAGAAAAACAATGAAAGAAACAAAACATATGCATTTGTTTTTTCCATGTCATGGTGTGACCAGGTCTTGTATTGGTTTGTGGACCCAGCACTCACAAACAGTCGGTGTCTCAGACCAAAATCATTCCCTAAACCCATCTGTCCTTGTAATAAAGTGTTTTTGTGTCCTAGCATGACTTGGACTGGTATGAGTTTGTGGACATATATCTTGCTGAGGCAGCACGTGGCCACTGGACCCTGCCCTAGTCTGTTTTTTTATGGTGGAAAAGAACGGAAACATTAACTTGACATTCTTTAGTCTCCATCACCCAGAGAGCATTGTGACAGCTACTCTGCCATTTGGCAGAGTTCCAGAGTTGTCTCTTTTATATGCTACTTTATGCTATTTTTGTTTTTTTTTTTTTTTGGTGGTTTTTTGTTTTTTGTTTTTTGTTTTTTTTTTTTTTTTTGGTGGTGGTTGTTTTCTTTGCCTTTTTTTTTTTTTTTTCTGTGCCCAAGGACAAAAGACTCTATTCTTAGTCCATAAATAGCATCTCTTCCCTTTAACATTCACAGCATTGGGGGTAATGTTATTCCTTATTATCATATGTCCATCTCTCTTGGTGTTCTCTTTTGCCATTCTGTCTTGTGTTGTGGGAATCTCACCCCTACTCAGGGATCCCCCTACTGGGGTGTTAAGTGTATACCTTCTCCCACTGTGGTGCCACAAACTCCCCTTTACTTTTCTGCCACATATTTTGGAGAATGAATATATATATATATATATATATATATATATATATAATGTACACACACATACAGAGAGAGAGAGAGAGAGAAAGAGAGAGAGAGAGATTCTGACCAGCAACTCACAGCTAGAGGGACCTGTTGCTCTTTCTTTGAGGAGAGTGGAATAAATGATGAAAGGGAAATAGGCAAATATGAAGGATAATGTCTCCTGCTATTTGCTCTGAAATTCTGGACCATGGACTTCTGGGACCCCCACCACTACTCAGGGCTCTCTTACTGGGGTGATAGGGGTATACCTTCCCCACTCTACCACAAGCTTACCCTTATTTTTCTGCCTGATTTTTTGAACTTAATTAAAATTAGAAAAATTAGTATACAGTGTTATACTAGTTTCAGGTGTACAAAAGAGCCCATTATTTTGTTTCTCACTCTCTCTTTTTTTCTGTCAGCTTTAAATAATAATAGTTAATAATAGTGCTGCTTTTGCTCCCAACTTCAGTAGCAAGTCACTTCTGGTAGGAGAAATAAAATTTGTGTTTCACCTTGTGGAACACACAAAAAGGCTCATAATTGTCAAAATGTGACTATTAGAATCAAAATAAAGAAAGCCTTAACTAAATAGTAAAGACATTTGCTAACTTAAAAAAAACAGATGAACGTTTTACCAAATAACACAAAAATTCATGATAACATATCACAAAAAACTGAAAGTCTTCCAGCAATTGAACCCAAAGTTATAGAGTTTGCAATCTAACTGACAAATTCAAAATGGCTATTATGAAGGAGTTCCACCAGCTACATGAAATCTCAAGAAGACAATATGATGACCTCAAGAATAAAATTAATGAACAGAAATAATACTTTACTAAAAATATTGAAATTCTAAAGATGAAGTCAACATAAAATCTGGAGCTGAAGAACTCAATAAATAAAAAAATGCAATGGAAAGCATTGGAAATGGAGCAGATCAGATGGAAGAGATAATTAGTGAGCTAGAAAATAAAAATGTGGAAGTGATTCAGATGAGAAAGGAGATAAATATTTTATTTATTTATTTATTTGTCAGAGAGAGTAAGCACAGGCAGACAGAGAGGCAGGCAGAGGCAGAGGGAGAAGCAGACTCCCTGCTGAGCAAGGAGCCCGATGTGGGACTCAATCCCAGGACCCTGGGATCATGACCTGAGCCGAAGGCAGTCGCTTAACCAACTGAGCCACCCAGGCATCCCAAGAAAGGAGATAAAACTGAGATTCTTTCTAATTGAAGTAATTTGACAAGATTTATCAGACTTCATTAGAAAAAGTGAACATAAAAACCATGAGTATTCCAGGAAAAGAAGAAAAAAAGGGGACAGAGAGTTTATTAAAAAAAAAAAAAAAAAGTAGTTGACCACTTCCCAATATGTCAGTTGAACTGAACATGCAGTCCATGGAGCTATTAAAATGCCCTATTATCTCAATGTAAAAATACCTTCTTTAAGATACAGTATATTAAAACTGTCAAAAGCCAATGACAAAGAATTTTAAAGGGAACCAGAGGAAAAAAGATGCTTATTTAAAAGGAATCTCAGATGTAAAGAACATAGAGAATGGGGAAAAAAGATTTCCAGTTATGGAATAAATAAATCATGGGAATGGAAGATATAACGTATGGAATATAGTCAATAATATACAAATAACATTTTATGGTGACAAATGATAGCTACACTTATGGTTAGCATAGTATAACATACAGAGAAGTGGAATAACTATGTTATATATCTGAAACTAATATAACATTGTATGCCAACTATACTTAAACAAAACAAAACAAAAAATACATGAATCCACTGGAGGAGAATATGCTGAGTGAATTAAGTCAAGCAGAAAAAGTCAATTATCATATGGTTTCACTTACTTGTGGAACATAAGGAATAATACGGAGGCCATTAGGAGGAGAGGAGAAGGGAGATGGGGGAAATCAGAGGGGGAGACAAATCACGTGAGACCATGGACTCTGAGAAACTGAGGGTTTTGGAGGGGAGGGGTGTAGGGGGTTGGGTGAATATGATGGTGGATATTAAGGAGAGCATGCATTGCATGGAGCACTGGGTATAATGCATAAACAATGAATCTTGGAACACTGAAAAAATAAAATTTAAAAAATAAAGATAAATTGTGATATTGAAATATAAAAGGGGAATAATAAAAGGATGAGACTTCTACAGGCAAGTAAAGATAAATTACTATCAGGAGAAAAAGTAAAACTATTTTATCTATAAAAATGATTGTGTAAACTTTATGGTATTCACAGAACAAATATATAGATTGGATGAAAAACTTAAGCAAACAAACATGTGAAACTGAGTGAATCACCACTGAAAACCATCAACTTAACAAATGCAGAGAGAAAAAGAAACAATGTGGACCAAAAAATGAACAGAAAACAAAAGATAAAATGGTATTAACAATAGTCGTACATATTAATAATTGTTTAAATTGCAAATGCATTAAAGATTCTAATCACAAAGCACAGCATGGCTGAGAGGGAAAAAATTCCATTTATGTGCTGCCCACAGGAGACACATCTCAGCTACAAAGACACATGTAGGCTTAAAGTAAAAAGAAAATGACATTTCAAGCAAATAGAATAGAAAATAAATGTATGAAGACTACAAAAGAAAAGGATAGCCATGCAAAATAGACTTCAAATTAACAATGGCAACAAAAGGCAAATATTATATAATGATAAAGTGGTCAGTTTTGAGAGGAAGTTTTATTGCAATTACGGCATATGTTAAAAAATTAGATCTCAAAAATATAACTTTACAACTAAAGTAACTTGAAAAGCAAGAACAAATTAAACTCAAATTTAGCAGCAGGAAGGAAATAATAAATATCGGAACAGAAATAAATGAAATAGAGACCATAAAAACAATGGAAAGGATCAATGAGAACAAGAGCTGGTTCTTCAAAAAGATGTTAGATTAAGAAAAAAATGAACTCAAATAAAATCGGAAATGAAAGAGGTGGCATTATAACTGATTTTATGGAATTATATACAATCATAAGAGATTACCATGAATAATTCTTTGCAGCAAAGTACATAACCCTGAAATATATAGACACATTTCTAGAAATATACAACCTACCAGAACTGAATAAGGAAGAAATAAAAAAAAAATCTGATCAAACCAATAAAGAATAGAGATTTTTTTGGGGAAAGGAAATAGGAGTTATTATTGTGCACAAAGAAGTAGAGGGCAGTGCTGAGGTTGTTACGAGTCCAGAGCTCACCATTTGTCCAGGGGGCCACAATTAGGGACATATTTGACTCCATAGCCATGTGGGATGAGCTACTTTTTAGCTACCATGTCTTCAAATTTTCCTTCATTAAACATAGCAAAGTCCCACTTTTTGGAAATGTAGATCTTCTGGAAGCAAGGGGACTGAATTTGGCCCTGTGTAGGCCTCAATCACATACAGTTTGTTCTGCAGCTTCCTACAGATGGACATCATGATATGGTTTATGTGGATACTGGTCACTGTGCCCTGGGGCTTTCTAAAGGCACTCCACAATGCTGTGACCGCCTATCAGTCACAGCATTGAATAATATCTTGTTGCTTCAGATTACATGGAAGGGGTGGAGTTTCTCTGGGATGTGAAGACCATCTTTGCCACAGCTTTTCACCATGTACTTCATGGCACAGATACAGACAGCCTCCAGAGCTTCAGAAGAGAGCTTCTCATATTCATATGACACCTGTGGCCACATAGTGGGAAGACATCCACTTCTGTCTTCTTCCACCCCAAGTCAAAGGTGCAGATTTTGGCATCAAAGACAACTCTGCAGAAGCAAGACTTTGGATATATCTTGTTCTTACAATACTGGTAACACCAGGCAGGGTGGTGACCCATGGCTATACCAGGATCTTCAGTGGTGACCCATGGCTACACCAGGATCTTCAGTGGTGCACCATGGAAAAGAGCTAAAGATATAATCAGTAATCAACTCAGAAAATTCCAAAACAGATGACTACACTGGAGACTTCTCTCAAACTTTTAAAGTAGAATGAGTACCATTCTTCCTCAAAATCTTGCAAAACTCCAAGAAGGAATCATTATAGGAAGCCAATATTACTTTGATATAAAAACCAGATAAAGATATCACATAAAAAAGAAAACTACCAACCTACATACCTGAGGAATGCAGGTGCAAATAATTCCTTAAATACAATATTAGTAAACCAAATTCAATAACACATTAAAGTATTATACTCCATGATCAAGTGCCATTTATCCCTAGGATACAAGGATGATGCAATATATAAAATTCAATAAATGTAATATATCACATCAATATAATAAGAAAAAAAATCACATGTACATCCCAATAGACCTAGGAAAATAAAATTTGACACAATACATAATTTTCTTGTGTAAAATTCCTTGGTAGATTGGGTATAGAGGAAACATAGCTCAACATAAAAAAGGATCATATACAACAAAACCACAGCTAACATTATTCTCAATGTATAAAAACTGAAAACAATTTTTGTAAGACTAGAGACAGTAGAAGAATGCCCACTTACAGTGCTCCTATTCAATGTAGTACTGAGAGTCTTAACTAGAGCAATTTTGCAATAAATATAAGTATTCAAATTAGAAAGGAAAGAATAAAATTGTTGCTATTTTCTCATTATATGATATAATATAAAAGTTAAACGACTAACCAAAAAATGGAATTCATTAGAGATGTCAATAGAGTGGTAAAATACAGTATTAACATAAAAAATCAACTGATTTCGGGGTGTCTGGGTGGCCCGGTTTGTTAAGCAGCTGCCTTTGGCTCAGGTCATGATCCCAGGGTCCTGAGATAAAGTCCCTCATTGGGTTACTTGCTCACTGGGGCACTGGGAAACCTGCTTCTTTCTTTCCTTTTCCTGCACCCCCTGCTTGTGCTCTGTCTCTCTCTTCCCCAACCCCATCAAATAAATAAAATCTTTAAAAAATCAATTGATTTCATTTTTACTAATGATGAAACATCTCAAAAAGAATTAAATCTATCCCTTTCATGATAGCCTCAAAAACAATTAAAAAAACTGAATAAATTTAGCCAGGGAATTGAGCTATATGTACAATGAAAACTACAGTACTTTACTAAAAGAATTAAAGAAGACACAAGTAAATGGAAAGGCATCCCATGTGTACAGATCAGAATAATTATTGGTAAAATGACCACAGTACACAAAATCATATAAATATTAAACACAATCTCCATCAAAATAAACAACGATTTTCTTCACAGAAATAAAAGAAACAATTCTAAAATTTTTTGTGGGACCACAAAAAAACCCAAATAATCAAAGAAATCCTGAGGAAAAAAAGAACAAAACCAGAATATCATAGTTCCTGATTTGGAAGTATGCTACAAAGACATAGTAATAAAAATAGCATGGTACTGAAATAAAAATAGACACATTGACCAATTGAACAGATGAGACAGCTCAGAATTAAATTCCAGGATGTATAGTTAACTAATATATGGAATGCAGAGCCTAAAATCATGGATATCCAATGGGAAGGGATAGTCTCTTTAATAATTTGGTTCTGGGAAAACTGCAAAAACACACTCAGAACCATGATTCACACCACTCACAAAAATTAACCTAAAGTGGATCAAAGACTTAAACATAGAACCTAATAACCATAAAACTCCTAGAATAAAATGAAAGGAAGATGCTCCTTGACATTGATAATGGCAATGAATTCCTGAACATTATGTCAAAAGTATAGACAAGAACATTTCAAAAAGAGGGACTACATCAAATTCAAAAGCTTCAGGACAGAACAGAAAAAAAAAATAGCCAAATGAACAGACAACCTACACAATCGGGAATTTTTTTGCAAATAATCTATTTAATTAATGGTTAATATACAAAACATATAAGGAATTAAGTCAACTGAAAAATAACAACAAAAACAATTTTTCCATTTATTGTTCATTTTAGTTTTACTACATTTTGGTTATTATCCTTAAAGTCTTTGAATTCCAATACTATCTGTAATATTCTTTTTTTTATCCTATTATTGCTTATTTAGATAAGTGTGGAAGTATCATAATTCAAAGTTTAAATTGACTGGGATTAAACTTTAATTAAGGTGGAAGACAAGATGGTGGAGAACTAGGAGGAGGCGCCTTTTCAACCTGTACCCTAAAGTGAGCTGATTACCTACCAAAGAACTCTGATCACCCATGAAATCAGCCTGAGATCAGAATTATACAAGTCTGGATCTCTACAGGGGCAGAAGATGCCAGTGCGCAGGTAAAGAAGAGTGGGAATATCGGACTGGTATCAGAAGATAAACAAAGGGGGAGGGAGCCACCAGAAGCGACACATTGGAAAGTAATACCCCAATATGAGAGTGCACTGTGACTGGGGACCAGCATTATCTGGGAGTCTGATTGAAAGCACTCAAAAAGAGCAAAGGATTGTGGGGGGGGGGGATTGTGGGAATTGGGGCAGCTAGGGACAGGGGCTTAAGTCCCCAGACCCAGGAAAGCCTCCCCTGGTGCTGAGCCAGAGAGAGTGAGGCAAAGAAACCAGGTCTTGGTCCTTGAGCCACTAGTGAGCGCACATGAGGGCACATGGGGTGCGGCTCCCGTGAGGTGCTGGGAGCCTTGCCGGCTAGCAGAAACACAGCCTTTTTGCAGTCTACATGCGTGCACCACGCCATGCTATCAGAGCCTGAGTCATGTCCACACACTCTCCTGAGAGAGGTGTGCGCAGGCACCAGCCGGAAGCTCTTGGTCCCTGAAAAGCTGAATACTACCTGCCTGCCCAGCAGAAAAATCTCAGTGAGCAATCGCTGCTTGGAATCTCTCTGGTGGTCTGGAGCTGCCCAGACAGCCCCCGCTTTTGTGGTTTTGGGTACAAGCAGGAGTTCTTGTGTCCCCGGGGACTGCGACTGGGAATGGGCTGGGCCAGCGGCCAAAGAGGAACTTTTGTGCTCTGCAGCACCCAGAGGGGAACAGAATGAGGCTTTTCTCTGAGAGGGAGGTCTGGGTGCATTTTGCTTTCCTCTAAACTTCCAAAAACCATCAAGAGCCCCCAAAGGAAGAGAAAACAAATGAACAAACAAACATGAAAACCTCCAGAGAACAAAAGTCCAAAAAACCGGTTTCTTCAGAGCCCACCCCCTTGAGGTGAGTGGGAGGACTTAACTAGGAAACACTGCCTGAAAACTCACGCAGCAGGCCCCTCTGCCAGAAAGCCAACCGGGGGGAAAAAAAATGACAAGAGAACAACCACCACTACTTCATAGATACAACTCTTATTTTTATTCGTTCTCACTATTTTAGTGCATCTTGTCATTTTTAAATTATTTTTATATAGATAACTTTTTAAGCCTATTTACCATCACAGTGAGATGTCTAGTACATCAAATTCCATAACAACATTTTAACCTGAATTTTTGATACATATACCCATGTTTTTTTTTTGCTTTTCTATCTTTTAATTTTTTTAAATTTTATTTAACTTTAGTTTAGTCCATTCTTTTTTTATTTTTATTTTTTAATATTCATATAGAGTTAAACTTCAAGGTAATCCCCTTTCCCCAATCAATGCTACACCATAGGTAAACCAATGTTTAATCCCCCTTTATCTTAGGAAAGTTGAGTCCTTTAACAAAGATATCAAGATACATCCAGGAAGAATCAAAATAACCTTCCTCGCCCACACTGAGAATTTATTACCACTCTCCCATCTTTTTCTTCCGCCAGTGTTTCTGTGTATTTGTATTTGTCTTGGTAGTATATAAAATTTACACTTGGGGTTCTTTTTGACGAAGTTTTTTTTTGTTTGTTTGTTTTGTTTTTATATATATATATATTTTTTTCTCTTGTCATCTACTTTTATCAGATTTTTTTTTTTTTTTGTATCTTACCTTGGGGCCCATTTGGGTTGAGCTTTCTCTTTTATGTTTCTTTTTTTTTTTTTCCTCTCTCTCTCTCTCTCTCTCTCTCTTTTTTTTTTTTTTCTTTTGTTTGGGTGGGGACTCCTGATTACTCAGAAGCATTCCAGGGTGCACCTTGACTGCCCCACAATCGATACATCCAGCTACATCAATTCAGCGATGTCTCACCAAAATATCTAGAAGGAAGAATGCCCACCAGAAGAAAAATATAGAGGATGGGCCTTTTGCAACAGAGCTAATGGCTATCGACGTAGACAATATATCAGACAGGGAATTCAGGCTAACAATTATCCAGACAATTGCTAGGTTGAAGAAAGCCATGGATGACCAAACAGAATTGATTAGGGCAGAACTGAAAGACACCAGAGATGATGTTCAAAATGCTCTCAATGAGTTCCAACTTAATCTAAATTCTCTAAAAGGTAGGGTAACTGAGACAGAAGATAGAATTAGTGACCTGGAGGACAAACAGAGAGAGAGAAAGGATCAGGAGGAAGCCTGGAACAAACAGCTTAGAAGTCACGAAAACAGAATTAGGAAATAAATGATGCCATGAAACCTTCCAACGTCAGAATTATTGGAATCCCTGAAGGTGAGGAAAAAGAAAGAAGTCTAGGAGATATAGTAGAACAAGTTCTCCATGAAAATTTTTCAAATCTCATGAAAGGTACCAGTGTCCATGTACTAGAGGCAGAAGTGTCTCCCCACAAGATTATAGATTCTCGAAAGTCCTCAAGACACCTGGTAGTAAGAAGGAGGAATTATAATTGTAGAGAAAATCTCTTGAAGGCAGCTAGGACAAAGAAGCTCCTTACATATGGAGGAAAGCCCATTAGAATAACATCAGACCTGTCCCCAGAAACCTGGCAAGCCAGAAAGGGCTGGCAAGATATATTCAGAGCACTAAATGAGAAGAACATGCAGCCAAGAACACTTTACGCAGCAAGACTGACATTCAAAATGGATGGAGAGATAAAGAGTTTCCAAGACAGGTAAGGCTTAAAAGAGTATGCCGACACTGCAGGAAATATTAAGGGGGGTTCTATAAAAGAGGAAAAATCCTAAGAATATCATTGAACAGAAATATAGAGACAATCTACAGAAAGAAAGACTTCAAAGTTAACACGATGTCAATAAAAACGTATCTATCAATAATCACTGTCAATGTGAATGGCCTAAATGCACCCATAAAACAACACAGGGTTGCAGATTGGATAAAACGACAGGACCCATCCATATGTGGTCTACAAGAGACCAATTTCAAACCTAAGGATACACCCAGACTGAAAGTGAAGGGATGGAGAAGCATCTTTCATGCCAATGGGCCTCGAAAGAAGGCTGGGGTAGCGATTCTTACATCATATAAATTAGATTTTAAGCTAAAGACTGTAGTCAGAGATACAGAAGGACACTACATCATTCTTAAAAGGACTATCCACCAAGATGATCTAAGAATTGTAAATATCTACACCCCCAATATGGGAGCAGCCAATTACATAAGAAAACTAAAAATCAAGATAAGGAGTCATATTGATATGAATATATTAATAGTAGGAGATCTTAACACGCCTCTCTCAGTAATAGACAGATCATTGAAGCAGAAAATCAATAAAGAAACAAGAGCATTGAATGACACATTGGACCAGATGGACCTCATGGATATATACAGAGCATTCCACCCTAAAACAACAGAATGTGCATTCTTCTCAAGTGCACATGGAACCTTCTCCAGAATAAATCACATACTGGGTCACAAATCAAGGCTCAATGGATAACAAAAGACTGAAATTATCACCTGCATATTCTCTGATCACAATGCTTTGAAACTGGGGCTCAATCACAAGGAAAACTTTGGAAGGAACTCAAACACCTGGAAGCTAAAGACCACGTTGCTTAAGAATGCTTGGATCAACCAGGAGATCAAATAAGAACTTAATTCATGGAAACCAATGAGAATGAAGAGATTTCATTCCAAAACCTGTGGGATAGAGCAAAGTCTGTCCTAAGGGGGAAATACATAGCCATTCAAGCCTCCCTCAAGAACATTGAAAAATCCAGAATATACCAGCTGTCGCCACACCTTAAGAAACTGGGGAATCAATAACAAATTAAACCAACTCCACACACAAGAAGGGAAATAATGAAGACTAGAGCAGAGATCAATATGGTAAAATCTAGAGATACAGTAGAATGTATCAATGAAACTAGAGGCTGGCTTTTTGAAAGAATCAATAAGATCGATAAACCATTGGCCACACTAATCCAAAGAAAAGAGAGAAAACTCAAATTAATAAAATTATGAATGAAAAGGGAGAGATCACAACTAACAACAAGGAAGTAGAAACAATCATCAGAATTATTATCAACAGTTATATGCCAATAATTTAAGCACCTAGAAGAAATGGATGCATTCCTGGAAAACTAGAAAGTCCCAAAATTGAACCAAGAAGAAATTGACAACATGAATAGACTGACATCTAGTAATGAGATTGAAGCAGTGATCAAAAGCCTCCCAAAAAACAAGAGCCCAGGTCCTGATGGTTTCCCTGGGGAATTCTACCAGACTTTCAAAGAAGAAATAACACCTATTCTCTTGAAGCTCTTTCAAAAAATTGAAGCAGAAGGAAAATTCCAGACTCTTTTTATGAAGCCAGCATTACCCTGATCCCCAAACTAGGAAAAGACCACACCAAAAAGGAGAATTTCAGACCAATTTCCCTTCTCAACAAGATCCTAGCAAACAGGATCCAACAGCACATTAAAAAGATTATCCACCATAACCAGGTGGGATTCTTCCCTGGGTTCCAAGCATGGTTCAACATTCGCAAATCAATCAATGTGATAGAACAAATCAATCAGAAAAGTGAGAAGAACCACATGGTCCTCTCAATTGATGCAGAAAAAGCATTTGACAAAATCCAGCATCCATTCCTGATTAAAACACTTCAAAGTATAGGGATAGAGGGAACATTCCTGAACTTCATCAAATCCATCTATGAAAGACCCACAGCAAATATCATCCTCAATGGAAAAAAGCTTGCAGCCTTCCTGTTGAGATCAGGAACACGACAAGGATGCCCACTCTCACCACTCTTGTTCAACATAGTATTAGAAGTCCTAGCAACAGCAATCAGACAACAAAGAGAAATAAAAGGTATCCAAATTGGCAAGGAAGAAGTCAAACTCTCTCTCTTCACAGATGACATGGTACTTTATATGGAAACCCAAAAGACTCCACCCCAAACTACTAGAATTCATACAGCAATTCAGTAACTTGGCAGGATACAAAGTCAATGTCCAGAAATCAGTGGCTTTCTTATACACTAACAATGAAAATACCGAAAGGGAAATGAGAGAATTGATTCCATTTACTATAGCACCAAGAACCATAAGATACCTCGGAATAAACCTAACCAAAGAGGTAAAGGATCTGACTCGAGGAACTACAGAACACTCATGAAAGAAACTGAAGAAGACACAAAAAGATGGAAGACCATTCCATGTTCTTGGATCAGAAGAATAAACATTGTTAAAATGTCTATACTGCCTAGAGCAATCTATACTTTTAATGCCATTCAGATCAAAATTCCACCGGTGTTTTTCATAGAGCTGTACCAAATAATCCTAAAATTTGTATGGAATCAGAACAGACCCCAAATTGCTAAGGAAATGTTGAAAAACAAAAATAAAACTGGGGGCATCATGTTACCTGATTTCAAGCTTTACTACAAAGCTGTGATCACCAAGACAGCGTGGTATTGGCATAAAAACAGACACATAGACTAGTGGAACATAGAAGAGAGCCCAGATATGGACCCTCAACTCTATGCCAAATAATCTTTGACAAAGCAGGAAAAAATATACAGTGGAAAAAAGACAGTCTCTTCGAAAATGGTGCCGGGAAAATTAGACAGCTATGTGTAGAAGAATGAAACTCGACCATTCTTTTAAACCATACACAAAGATAATCTTGAATTTTATAAAAGACCTCAATGTGAGACAGGAATCCATTCAGAATCCTAGAGGAGAACATAGGCAGTAACCTCTTCGATATCAGCCACAGCAACTTCTTTCAAGATATGTCTCCAAAGGCAAAGGAAACAAAAGTGAAAATGAACTTTTGGGACTTTATCAAGATCAAAAGCTTCTGCACAGCAAAGGAAACAGCCAACAAGACGAAGAGGCAACCCACAGAATGGGAGAAGATATTCACAAATGACAGCACAGACAATATGTTGATATCCAGGATCTATAAAGAACTTCTCAAACTCAAAACACACAAAACAAATAATCATGTCAAAAAATGGGCAGAAGTCATGAACAGACACTTCTCCAATGAAGACATACAAATGGCTATCAGACACATGAAAAAATGTTCATCATCAGTAGCCATCAGGGAGATTCAAATTAAAACCACATTGAGATACTACCTTACAGCAGTTAGAATGGCCAACATTAGCAAGACAGGAAACAACATGTGTTGGAGAGGATGTGGAGAAAGGGGAACCCTCTTACACTGTTGGTGGGAATGCAAGTTGGTGCAGCCAATTTGGAGAACTGTGTGGAGATTCCTTAAGAAATTAAAAATAGAGCTTCCTTATGACCCTGCAATTGCACTACTGGGTATTTACCTCAAAGATACAGATGGAGTGAAAAGAAGGGTCATCTGTACCCCAATGTTTATAGCAGCAATGGGCATGGTCACCAAACTGTGGAAAGAACCAAGATGCCCTTCAATGGATGAATGGATAAGGAAAATGTGGTCCATATACACTATGGAGTATTATGCCTCCATCAGAAAGGGTGAATACCCAGCTTTTGTAGCAACATGGATGGGACTGGAAGAGATTATGCTGAGTGAAATAAGGCAAGCAGAGAGTGTCAATTATATGGTTTCACTTATTTGCAGAGCATAACAAATAACATGGAGGACATGGGGAGATGGAGAGAAGGGAGTTGAGGGAAATTGGAGGGAGAGATGAACCATGAGAGACTATGGACTCTGAAAAACAACGTGAGGGTTTTGAAGGGGCGGGGGGGGAGCTTGGGGGAGCCAAGTGGTGGGTACTATGGAGGGCACGCATTGCACTGAGCACTGGGTGTGGTGCAAAAATAATGAATTCTGTTATGCTGAAAAGAAATAAAAAAAACTTTAATTAAAACTGGAATTTAATTAAACTGGAATTTAAAAAAACTGGAATTTAAATAAAACTTTAATTAAAACTGAAAAAAACTGGAATTTAAATAAAACTAAAACTGGAATTAAATTTTTACTTATTTAAGTTAATTTGAGTATAGTTGTCACATGATGTTAGATTAAGTTCAGGTATACTACACAACATATAGATTTGACAACTCTATATGCTATGCTATGCTCACAAGCGTAATTACCATATCTTACCATAAAATGCTATTACAATATTATTGACTATATTCTTATGTTGTACCTTTTATGTCTGTGGTTTATTCATTCCGTAACTGGAAACCTGTACCTCTCTCTCCCCTTCACCCCTTCTTTCTTATCCCTCCATCCTTTTCCCTCTGGCAATCAGTTTTTTTTCTCTGTGTTTACAGTTCTGATTCTGCTTTTTCTTCACCTTTTTATTATTTTTTAATTTAACAAACTTACTAAAAAATGAATAAAACTAAATAGCAGCAATCCCCAGAATAGCTAAATTGTGGAAGGACTCAGCGCTCCTTCAATAGATGGATAAAGAAGATGTGGTTCATATATACAATAGAATATTAGCTATCAGAAAGAGTGAATACCTACCTTTTGCATCAACAGGGATGCAACTGGAGGGGATTATTGCTGCTTCGCCATGAAGCACTGGAGAAGAATGAGGCACAAAGAAGTCAGCTGCAAGAGAAAAGGAGCTGGGGTCAGCAGTTGAGAAGACTGTCACCCTGAACATCTCCTCAGTCCCGTATTTATTTGATACAAGATAATAGCCAACAAATGAGTTGAAGGAGATTATGGATAAGCAAGATTTCCCTGATCAAGCAGTATAGGATTTGTAGTTGAGTAAACACATTTAAAGGGATCACCCAATTAACTACAGCTGATCTCCGAAGAAGGGGAGATAACAGGAAAAAAGAAGCAGGCTGTGTTCCACCGTGAGCTGGCCAGGCAGTCCCAGCTGCTTGGCTTCAAGGACATTTATCATCCTCTCCCCCAGTGGTCTTTGCTAGTACACATTTAAGCATGTTTGGTCAGTACATTGTTCTGAGGGGCAGTTATATCCCACCCCTTTTCTTTATGCAGAAGCAGGAAAGTTGATTTTGCGACTTCTTGATCCAGCAGTTGTCAGAAGGATTTTCACTCACATCAGAGGAGTAAGCATAAAATTATTATGGCAGTAAAAAGAATTATCATTTCACCCACACTGTCGACTAGTTTGTTTGGTCCAAGTAAAAAGGTTTAGAACAGACAGAATATCATCAATCCTTTGTGTAAAACTCACCCTGGAACTAATTGTAATGACGAGTGAGTAATGCCTTGAATAATATCTTGAAGCTGTTTAATATCTAAAGTTAAATTTGTAATGTGACAGCGAATCTTGTTCTATGGTATTTCCAAACTCTTAGGTGATTGAAAGCAGTCGTGACCTTCCATAAATTCTTTTGTGTTTTATGATAATCAACAAAAGAGAATGGCTCCAAAAGTCCTCATTCATGCCAGACCAGAGGTGCATCTTCCCAAGATAAGGTTTGTGGTAAAATGAGGTGATAAAAAACTTACCATTTTAAATGTTGATGAGAGGAGCAGGGTCTCCCAGTGCAATTGGTGACTGTCATCCCCTTAGGGGACCAGTCCCATACAATCCCATAGGAATCATTAACAACAATACTGGGGTAAGAAGCTCAACAATCCTCCCATAAGGGGCAAATTCCTTCATCAGACCCTATCTATGTCAGTTTGCATTTGGGAATAGGGGGTGCTGATGTGCTATAGCTTGGATCCTGATATTCTTTGGCTTGGAATCTTTTAGTGGAGAGTTCATGTAACTGGACTTTAGTCAGACTATTGCTGGTAGGAGGGGTCACCAACCATCTTTGATAATCAGGGATAAGACAACTGGAATGATTGCTGATACATATTGGTCTATTTTGATATCCCAATGTAAGATTAATGTTTGTGCCCTCCTCTTGGGGCCATAATGGCAATCTAGGATCCAAAATTCCAGGTACCCATTTTGAGGCATTCAAACAAATTGGTATTATATCTTCTCCCCATTTTACTGGGCATATTAGGTATATAAGCCCAATAAAATTGTCTATTTGTGCATAACATCCAGGAACACTTATGACTACCATGATGAAGATCATCATAGTAGATCAGATGTTAGAAACAGTAGCAGTTTCAATATGCTGTAAAATATACACAGTTTATATGTAAAGAATCAAATAACAAATTAAATGCAGAAGAAACACCTTGAAATAATGTAATGATTGCCATTAATTCTGATTTCTGTGTTGATAATTAAAGCACTGGCTTTTATATTTGCCTGTAGTTAAATCAGCCATCGCTTGAGTTAACAAATCAGCTTTGTAAGTCTCTGCTCCCTCATTACACCCCCTGAACAATTTTGACCCAATTAAGATTTACTTTGAGATTGTTGAAGGTGGAAGGTCTCATCTTTTGTAACTTCTTCCTGAATATGGGTATAGAATTGTCACTAATTACTAAGGTCAACATTGGTCAGATGGGGAGTGTGTAGGGGAGTTACAAAATATGGAGGCAACTGAGAGTAATGAAGTGTCTCTGTGTGTGGTAAGGATAATTTTTCTCAATGGTTTCTTTTTTTGTATTTAGGACAGAGATTTGGTGACTTATTTTTTGCATTTCATGGAGGAAGTTTTCCTTTTTGCCTACGTTGAGCTTTAGTATGCCCTGTCTGTCCACAGTTGAAACGTTGTCTTTTAAATTTTCCATTGATTGAGATAACAGATCAGTTTTATAGGTCTCTGTTCCCACTCCTTGGCATAGTTTAATATAATCTTTCAGTGTTCCCCTGCCTTTAAAAGGTGCTATCAATTTCTTACAATCTCTGTTGGCATTTCTCATATGCCAAGAGCGGAAGAATAGTATCAGCAGCCTCAAGATTTTTTACCTGTCTTTTAATAGCTTCTTGTAATCTCACAATAAAATCAGTATAGTGTTCTTTTGGACCCTGTACCACCTTTTAAAAAGAACAATTCTCTCCTTGGGATTCGATCCCTATCCCAGGCTCTCAAACAACACCACCAGAGATGCTCAATAGCTTGCTCATTCATTTGTACCTGATCTTGCACCCAGGCCCATGGCTCAATGCCCATGAGCTGCCCCATGGAAACAGGAACATTATTAGCTTTTTATGGGCAGTGGCTGTTTCTGCATGGTCTTGCTACCATGTTTTAAATTGCAAAACTCATTCAAAGATAGAACTGTTTTTGGTAACAATGACCAATCAATTGGAATAAGTCATTTGCTTTCTATGATACCTTGAATGATTCCCATTGTAAATGGGGAATTAACTCCATAGTTTTGCACTGCCTGTTTTAACACCTTCAGTTGTTTGATGGTAATGACTCATGTATGGCCTCATAGATACCATTAGGGTTGTAGGAATCATGTCCTGGAGCAACATGTTCTCTGAGTAACGAGCAAATAAAATGTAAGGCATCTAGATCTCCTGCTCATTTTGCTTCCACGAGGCCATTTTGAGTGGCTGATAGCATAGATTTTTCATCATTTTCACTATATGGCACCTTCTTGTAGGATGGCACAACCGATGGTGACAGTGATACTTGCCATGGCACATTAACAATTGTTCCCTCCTTTTGTTCTGTTATGGGGGGGAGGATTTCTCCTTTACATATTCCTTTAGGATGACCTTAGTAATTTCTTTTCCCTCTGAGATGGCATGTTTATGATCCTCTTTAGTTTCTCCTGAACATTATCACTCTCTGAATCAGAGGATTGTAAAGGCTCTAAAACATAGTGAATGAGAGTCCAAGTAGACCATATAGTAATCAGAATTGGTTTTCCTTTAGCATGCAAAAGTTGTAACTCATGACCTACCTTCTAATGTCTATAGGTCTAAAGTCCCTAATGTAGGGAACCAGGAGCAATGTTTTTTACTTTTAAAAGCTCCAAAAATTGGCCTTCACTGACTTTTGATCTTCCCCCCTTTAGGAGCAGTCTCAATAAGCAGTAACAATATGCAAGGGTGATATTTGTTTGTGCTCTTTATATTACCATACCTGCTATGCACACTCAAAACTCAACAGCAGGAAAAAGGCATGGCCACACAGATGAACATGTTGGGGCTTCTCCAGTTTTGTTTCAGATCCCTGTTCTGGCACCACTTTCAACTTCCTGATGGTGCATGGGAGAAGAATGAGGCACAAACAAGTCAGCTTCAAAAGAAAGGGAGCGGGGGTTGACAGTTGAGAAGACTGACACCCCAAACAACTCCTCAGTCCCTTACTTATTAGATACTTGATAACAACCAACAAAGGAGTCAAAGGAGATTATAGATAAGCAAGATATGCCTGCTCAAGCAAGATTTTCGTTGAGTATGCCTGATCAAGCAGTATAGGATTTGTGGTTGAGTAAGCACATTTAAAGGGATCCTTTAATTAACTACAGGTGATCTCTGGAGAAGGGGAGATAACAGAAAAAAGTAGCAGGTGGTATTCCACCCTGAGCAAGCCCAGCATTCCCAGCTGCTGGGATTCAAGGTCATGTATCATCCTGTCCTGCAGAGGCCTGTTGCTAGTACAAGTTTAAGCATGTTTGATCAGTATATTTTTCTGAGGGATGGTTACAGATTATGCTGAGTGAAATAAGTCAAGTACAGAAATAAAATTATCATTATCATATGGTATCATAAAGTTATCATATGGTTTCACTCATACATGGAACATAAGGAATAGCACAGAGGACCATAGGGGAAGGCAGTTGAGAAAACTGAAAGGGAAGAAATCAGAGAGGGAAACAAACCATGAAAAACTGTGGACTCTGGGAAACAAACTGAGGGTTTCAGAGGAGAGAGGAGTGGAAGGATGAGGTGGTCAGTTGATGGGCATTAACAAGGGCACCTGTTGTGATGAGCACTGACTGTTATAGGCAACTAATGAATGGTTGAATAGTACATGAGAAGCTAATGATGTATTGTGTGGAGCACTGGGTGTGGTGCATAAACAATAAATTCTGGCACACTGAAAAGAAATAAAAAAAATAAAAAAATAAAAAAAAACCTAATGATATACTATATGTTGGTTAACTGAATATAATAAAAAAGTGAAGTAGGAAATAATGATAATGATAGAGATAGAACACAAAGGGAACACTGGGGATGCCTAGGTGACTCACTCAGCTATACATCTGACTCAGATTTGGCTCAGATCCTGATCTTAGGGTCCTGAGATGGAGCCCTACAACAGCCTTCACACTTAGAACAGAATTTGCTTTGTCCCTCTCCCCTCTCCCTCTAAACTTCCATCTGCTCAGGTGCTCTCTTTCTCTCTCTCTCTGTCTCTCTAAAATAAATTATTTTTAAAGGAAAAAAAAACTAAATAGATATTTTTCTAAGGTAGATAGCAAAATGGTCAACAAACACAGAAAAAAAAAGAAGTCAACATTATTAATCATGAGGGAAATGCAAATCCACAATGTGATACCACTCAACACCAGTCAGAATGGCTATCAAGGAGACAAGAGACAACAGGTGCTAGTGAAGAGGTTAAGAAGAAAAATTATACATTTTTGGTGGAAATGCAATTGCTCCAACCACTATGAAAAACAATATAGAGGTTCCTCAAAAAATAACAATAAATCTGCCATGAAATCCAGATATTCCACTTCTGGGTATATGCCCCAAAAAATGAAAACAAAATTTCAAAGAGATATACACTCCCATGTTTATCACAGACTTATTCACAATTACCAGGCTATGGGACAATCCAAATACCCATCAATGGATGACAGAATTAAAATATGTAATCATAAGAAAGGAACATATTATTCCTTCTCCAGTAACATGGATACACCTTGAACATATTATACTAAGTGAGAGATCAGTCAGAGAAATACAAGTAATGTATAATGTCATTTGTATGTGGAATCTAAACAATATAAGTTTATTAAAAAAAAAAAAAGTAAAGTGGTAGTACCAGTGGATGTATGTGCAAATGTGTGGGGGGTGGAGGTGATAAGATTAGTGGTGTTTAAGTGTACAAATTTGTAGTAAGTATTAAATAACAGAGATCCAATTAATAGTATAGTGAATACAGAGAGGAATATTGTACTATAATTATGTGATATGATAAATATAACTATTTCTTGAATCACAATATAGTCTATAAATGTTTCAGTGTAACATGCTATATCTCTTACACAATTATGTCTCAAATTTATTTTTTTAATTTAATTTTATTTTTTCAGAGTTCCAAGATTCATTGTTTATGCACCACACTCAGTGATCCATGCACTACATGCCCTCCTTAAAACCCATCACCAGACTCACACATCCTTCCACCCCTCTCCTTCCAAAACCCTCAGTTTGTTTCTCAGAGTCCACAGTCTCTTATGTTTCATATCCCCTTCCAGTCTCCTTGAATCCGTTTTTCCATTCCTTCTCTTAATGTCCTCCATGTTATTTGTAATGCTCCAGAAGTAGCTGAAGCAATATGATAACTGACTCTCTCTGCTTGGCTTATTTCACACAGCATAATCCCCTCCAGTCCCGTCCATGTTGATACAAAAGTTGGGTATTCGTCCTTTCTGATGGATGCATAATATTATTTTGTATATATGGACCACATCTTCTTTATCCATTCATCTGCTGAAGGGCATCTTGGATCTTTCCACAGTTTGGCAATTGTGGGCATTGATGCTATAATTTTTAATATATCAACAAATTGAATATTATTCAGCAATTAAAAAATCAATTATTCCCTTTCACCACTCATTTCTAATAATGTACTGGAAGTTTTTGATAATTCAGTAAATTCAGCAAAAGAAATAAAATGTATACTTCCTGGGAAGGAAGAAGCAAAACTGTTTTTGTTCAGAGATTGTATCATCATCTATGTGATAAATCTAAATGAATCAACAAAACAAGTTAAATCTGAAAAGTGATTATAACAAGATTGCTGGATACAAAGTGAATACACAAGATCAGTTGCATTCTTATATACTAAAAGTAAACAGGTGGAATTTGAAATTAAACACGATACCATTTTATTTTATTTTTTAAAAACAATACCATTTATTTATCATCCCTCAAAATGAATACTTAGGTATAAATCTAATAAAGTATTTATAGGATCTCTATAGAAAAAGTACAAAAGTATGATGAAAAAATCAAAATAGGGGTTGTCTGGGTGGCACAGTTGGTTAGGGGTCCAACTCTTGATTTCAGTTTAGGTTATGATCTCAGAGTCAAGGGATTGGACCCTCGGCTGGCTTTGCACTCAGTTCAGAGTCTGCTTGACTTTTCCTCTTCCCCTCCCACTCATTCTCTCTCTCTCTCTCTCTCTCCTCTTGTAAAATAAATAAATCTTTAGGAAATAGAAAAAAATAATTAAATAGGTGGAGCGATATTTCATGTTATGCATAGAAAGACTAAATACTATCAAGATGTCAGTCCTTCCCCACTTAATCTTTAGATTTAATATATTATATTAAAGAAAGATATTTTATATATTTTGTATATACTTTACATATAGAGGTAATGTCCCAGCAAGATATTTTATATAATTTGTGTATATTTTACATATAGATGCAATGTAATTCAAAATATTTTACAGAGAGGTAAAAAGATCCAGTATAGCTAACACAACATTGAAAGAAAAACAAACAAGCACACCAAGAAACAAACAAAAACAAAGTCACCTGCCTTTTAGACTTACTATCTAGCCGTGGCTATGTAGACAGTGTGGTATTAGCAAAAGGGTAGACATATAGGGGCACCTGGGTGGCTCAGTGGCTAAAGCCTCTGTCTTCAGCTCAGGTCATGACTCCAATGTCCTGGGATCTAGCCAGGCATCAGGCTTTCTGCTCAGCAGGGAGCCTGCTTCCCTGTCTCTCTCTCTGCCTGCTTCTCTGCCTACTTGTGATCTCTGTCTGTCAAATAAATAAATACAATCTTTATTAAAAAAAAGAGTAGACAAATAAATCAATGGAATAGAATAAGAACTTAAAGAGAGACGCATTTGTGACCTGATCTTTGACAAAGGAGCAAAGGCAATACAATGAAGCAAACATAATTTCTTGAGGATAAAACAACTAAACACCCACATGCAAAAAACACAAAACAAAAAAAAACAATTCCAAATAATAAGCAAATCTTTCATAGACTTTGTACTTTTCATAAAAAATTAACTAAAAAAATGGATCATAGCAATATGTCTAAAATTAAAAAAAACCTGTAAAAAAAAAAAAAAACTTCCAGAAGATAACAAAGCAGGAGAAAACGTCTATAGCATTGACATTTTAGATACAACAAAGTCATAATTCATTAAAGGAAAAAAAAATATATAGACAAGCTGGACTTCAATAAAATTAAAAGAAATAATCAAAAATACTTTCAAAAGAAATATCTAATAAAGGATAGCCTGTACCATGATTTGTCTACCTATTATCCTCTGTAGAATTGGGCAACAATTCTTCTTGGTCCCCTGGTATGTGATGATTTATTGCACTGCTTGCATAGTCACATTTTGGCTTCTGAATGGTTGTTGAATATTAATTGTCAAAATAAGGACAAATTCTATAGCCATGATGCTGGCATTACTGGAAAACAACCACTGATTTAGTGAATTTTGTGGTTATTTTGTATTGTCGACTATCATAAAAATATTGTTTCTTATAATTATCTCGTTGTAAATGACAATATGTGCAGGATACCTTAACGTCAGTTTTTCAAAATCAAAGTCTTGGAGTTTGCCTTCTATCTCCATAACTTATTACTATTGGCTCCTTTCATCATCAATCATATCCTTGTTTGGAAATTAAACCATATTGTTAACATACATAGAAACAACAAGTTTTTTTTCTTGGATATTTAATTTCTAACTTTTTTCTCCTGCCTTTTATCAGTGTTCTGCACAAGCCATATTAATTTATTATTTTACTGAGATTTAGAAGCTGTATGTTAAACAAGTGTGTTTGTGTGTGTTTGCATATGCACATATATCTATGTGTATATATATATATATATATATATATATATATACACACACACACATGTGTGAGTGTGGTGTGTATTGCTTAGGAATATCCCCCATTAACATGTTTGCACTCAGAAGAAAAACAACTCATTAAAAGTTGGAGTCCCAGTAATGAATCCCCAGAAGATTTCCTGGAACTGGAAGGTGCAAACAATGGAACAACTTATCCTATTTCAGAGTCTTCAGTTATTAGCTACTTTCATATGCCCCATGGAGTTACAGTCTATGCTATGAAGAGATGATGTTAATAACCAGAAACTATCCTACAGCCAGTACACTGCAACACAAAGGAAACTCACCTAAAACATATAAAGATAGAGATTTAAGTAGTCTTAGTACTTAGATTTAAGTAGTCTTAGAGTAAGAAACATTGACAAAGATTATGAAGGTGGTTCCAAAATACATTTGTGGCACAGTGGTTTAAAGAAACAGAACAAAATGGTTTGGAAAATCAGTGTCTTGGGTGTTAATAGGATACTTGATTTTCTAAGAACTTGTTATAATTTTATGCACAGTGTCCAGTAATCCTCTCAATAGGGGATCAGAAATATTTTCATTTTTCTATTTTTAAATTATCTGTGCAGAAAATGAGGTTTAAGTGACCTTCAGTTGTGGTATCAGAGCTCTAATCCTGAACTGTGTTATTTTTTAAAAAGATCATACTTGCCATAAAAATAGAAAATCAAAGACATGATATTTGGAATAAGAAAAGTAGACATTATATGAAATGAGGGATTTTCCATTTAAAAACAGTAATGTAAGGAAAACTGTAAGTTGAATATAATCTTATTATTATGTTTATTTTTTACTATGCATACATAATCTTTTTATAATTTAATTTTAATTTAATTAAACTATAAATTTAAATCTAAACTATACATTTAAACTATAAATTTACTATAAATTTAAACTATAAATTTAATTAAACTATTAATTTAAATTAAGTTTAATTTTAATTATAGTTTAATTTCAAAAAGACAATCATAAAATAAAATGTTTAGCGTATAAAAATAGCATTGCATGGGTCACCTGGGTGTCTCAATTGGTTAATCTTCTGACTCTTGGTTTCTGCTCAGGTCATGATCTCAGGATCATGAAAGAGAGCCCCCTGGGGAGCGCTGTGCTCAGCCCAGAGTGAGTTTAAGATTCTCGCCTTCTCTCTCTGCTCCTCCCCAACCACTTGCATGATATAACTAACTAACTAACTAACTATATAAATAAATAAAAATAAAATCTTAAGGCAAAACAAAACAATACATTTTCCCCAAATTTATGTTGGCAATCTGACACATAACATCACATTTTATTGTATAATTAGGTAAAAAATGGCATTCATTTCAACAAATAAAGACTACAAGGGAACTTGACATTAAGAGAAAATTTAAAAAAGAAAAATGCTGGGTGCCTGGGTAACTGACTGTTACTCAGGTCATGTTGCTCAGGTCATGATCTCAAATTCCTGAGATAGAGACCCTCATTGGGCTCCATGCTTAGTGCAGAGTTTGATTAAGACTCTCTCTCCAGGGGCCCCTGGGTGGCTCAGTGGGTTAAAGCCTCTGCCTTCAGCTCAGGTCATGATCCCAGGGTCCTGGGATCGAGCCCCGCATCGGGCTCTCTGCTCGGCAGGGAGCCTGCTTCCTCCTCTATCTGTCTGCCTCTCTGCCTACTTGTGATCTCTCTCTGTCAAATAAATAAATTAAATCTTTAAAAAAAAATAAAGACTCTCTCTCCACTCCCCCTACCACCACTCTCATGATCGTTCCCTCACTCTGTCTCTCCCAAGTAAATAAATAAATCCTTTTAAAAATGCTAACTAGGACTTGCTCTATTTAGTAAATTAACAAAATGCATGTATGCTCTGAGGACAGTGTACAGTTCAGCCAAAATACAATGAACTATTTTCACTGTTGCTGCTGTTGTTTTATCATGCTACAAGTTCATTTAGAGTTTCTTTTTTTTTTTTGACATGTACACCTGGTGAATTTTCTTCATTCTTCATAACTAAGCACAAGTGAGCCTTATTTAAGGTCTTGGATCAAAGGAATAGAATTTACAGCAAGGTAAGATGGTTTTCAAGGAAGAATTGATGTAGAAAGTGGCAATTGACTTGAGCTTTGCAATACTCACATAAAACACATTTCTGAGAAAGAAATTACTTGAGAAATTGTGCAAGTTTGAGGGGCTCTAGTGACATATTCAAAACACTAGAATGGGACAGATGGGTCGGGAATCAGCTTACAGCAGAGCTGAATCATAAATTATATTTTCATAGACTGAGTAAAGTGTAAATAAAGAGTATGCTATGACATTTGATTAATAAGGAAAAATGTGTACAACACCATACTGTAATTAATTATAAAATATACAATCTGTGTGAAATTATGGAATTCAAAAACCTACCATGAAATTTCAATTCCACTTTTTTCGTAAGTTATACTTGCATGTTTTTTTAATTAAATATTTTATTTATTTTCAGCGTAACAGTATCCATTGTTTTTTCACCACACCCAGTGCTCCATGCAATCTGTGCCCTCCCTAATACCCACCACCTGGTTCCCCCAACCTCCTACCCCTCACCCCTTCAAAACCCTCAGATTGTTGCATGTTTTTAATAAAGAACTTGTATGTAGAAATATTTAATAGAAGAATATAATCTGTTAACAGTCACTAAAAGGAGGGTCACAAAAAGGGGTCAGTAATGAATGAAATCATATATTTGCAATAATTCTGACATAACTGTAGTTAATTAAGTTACTAATGTCAGTTTTTAAACAATATGTTAAAGTATAAGATTCTGTCTACTGCCCTCTCAAGATAGTATCATTTGCCTTTGGGACACTGACACTAAGATTCTCTTCAAGTCTCCATTCACTTCCTTGTTCCACAGATTGTAGATTAATGGGTTCAAAGCAGGATTGATGACAGTACAGAATAAGGAGATTAATTTGTCACCCTCAGCTGAATATAGAGATTTGGGGCTTATGTACATGGACATACCTGTCCCATAATAAATGGGACAGTCATCACAGTCAGGTGAGAGCTACAGACAGAGAAAACCTTTTTCCTACCCTCTGCTGAGTGCATCCTCCTCATCACAGCAACCAGTATGTGTAGGTAGGAGAGAGTAATAAGAAGGAAGGGGAGCAAGAGGGTACCAGATGCACCTATAACCATCAAGGTTTCTTGCAGGGACGTATCCACAAATAACATATGAAGAAGAAAAGGTGCTTCACAAAAAATGTGGTCAACAATGTAAGGGCTACATAAGGAAAGTATGGTGAAGTAGAGGGCACCACTGAGGCAAAGAAGCTGATGGACCATGGCCCTACAGCAAGCTGCATGCACACAGACCACTTCATGATGAACAGGTATTGTAGAGGGTAACAAATGGCCATGTAATGGTCCAGAGGCATTATTGCCAAAATAATGCACTCAGATGCTCCCATTAACAGGGAGATGTAGGTCTGGGCGAGACAGAGTTCATAAGAAATAATTTTCTTAGGAGCAAGGAGGTTGAAGAGCATCTTGGGGGCCACAGCTGTGGTGTAAAATATGGTGAGAAAGGCCAAGTGGCAGAAGAAAAAGTATTTGGGTGTCTAGAAGCAAGAATCAATTACCACCAAGATGATAATAGCTGTGTTTCCAAAGAGATTGACAGGGTAGACCCCAGAGAAGAAGAACAAGAGAGGGATCTCAGCCTGAGGTGATTGGAAAATTCAACAAGGACCAACTCAATGATGATGCTGGAATTTTCCTGAGCCATGCTGGGTGCCAATGATAAGTTAATGATATAAGAAGGAGAAAAATAATGTTCCTTAAGGATATAGAATCATAGTCAAATATCAAAGAAACACTATTTCTTTAGCATTAAAATGCAATTGAGGATATTGTATTCAGTAACTTCCCAGACTAAATTTTCTTTTTTTTAAAACACTCTTCAAATTAAATTTGAAAAACATAACCACATGTACTAGAATAAAATAAATTTACATTTGTTTTATCAGAGTAAAACAAATTCCAATTTTAATTCCAAAATGTGTATAAATACACACAAATATACATATGCACATATTTGTTAAATTTGCAGTATTAATATGTGGCAGAGATGGGTGTAGAACTCAGATAATTCTGATAATCTGATTGTCACCCCCATATTTGCCACTGTTCATCTGTCCATTTAGAAGTGAGAGGCTCATTTAGATGCACACATTTGTTCATTTATAGGGATATGATGTGTAGCTTTGAGATTTAGAAAAAAAATTAGGTACATATTAATTTAGACTTACTTGTGATCCAATCTCAAACACCAACTCACAAATACAGACATGAGGAATAAGCTCTTCTATTTATATTAATTTTCACCAGTTTATATTTTTAAAGCACTGAATATCAGGCAGGAATAAAAAATTTCTGCCACAGTTAATGGGCTATCCACTCTCTTCCAAAAAATGTGTACAAAAATTATTCTTTTTCCCTTAACAAACTCATTTCCTCTCTTCTCAGAGTTGTATAAATATAGAGCATGTGCTACACCAGCACACACACAATACCCATTTGTTTTCAGGTATTCCCCTTGCTTTCTTCAAATTTGTGTTTTTAAATGTGGAAATTTATAACCGGATATGTTCATAGTATAATAAGGTAAATTCATTCTTGTGAAACCAGTTCATCTTGATGTATAATAAGGACAGTACTAATGACATAGTAACATATCTAACAGTTGTATTTTCTATTTTGGACAGTGTTATAAGTGTTTTATTTGGATTATTTCATCTGCATTATGTGGTGACCTTCTGGGATGGGTTTTAGGTTAATTCTCATTCTGTAATGAAAAAAAATACTGTGCTACAAAGAATATACAAGTATACACAACTAGTTAGGGTTGATGAGACTGAGGACTGAGTCAAAGCAAGGGGACATGATTTTTCACATTCTTAATCCATAGCTTTCTTGATTTTCAGCCATTAATACAACTTTTATTAACACAGGTCATGGCAAAACAACTGCATCATCACTATTGACTCTTCTGTCACATCACTCTTAGCACTTATGGGCACTTGTTCACAAATACAAGCAATGACATTTCTAGAAATCGCAATATCATATAGCTTTCATCCCTTCCTCAAGATCAAAAACAACAACAACAAAAAATGTATTCACAGTCCTTCAAAAGGAAGAAAAATAAGAAAAAAAAACTTGTCCAAAATTTAGGAAGAAAATTACCATTTAGAGATTGGAGGCTGCCCTGACATTTAGTAAAAGATATTTAATTAAGAAGATAATTTGAGCCATCAAAGAGAATGAACAAAAAATTCATAAATATCTATTTTAATTAGTCCAATTCACCTATACGTCATTACTCAAGATTGTCTTGATGTCCCGACTTCACCATTCTCTGCACAAACTTCATTGGAAAGAGGAATTTGCCATGGTTCATGCTGGAGTCAATGATATCTGGGCTCCATTTTTTCGACCTTACATTGAAACCACATTTGCTGACTGCTTCTTCCTCTGAAGTGCAGTATGGAGTTGGGTAAGATGATGCAGAAATAAGTGCAACTCCTTGTGTATCATATAGAATTCAAAGCATTTAACACATCTCTGTATTTTAAGATGTCAACAAAAAAATTAAGTTCCCAGTCCCTAGAGAAACTTGCTAACTTTAAGAATATGTACTGTGTGCAGGGGGAGGAATGAGGAAGGGAGAGAAAAACACAATTAGGTGCAGATCAAATGAGGAAAAGTCAACTTTTCAATTCTAGTGTGTATGTCTATATCACTTTGAATTAACTTTTTATCTATAACTATTTTAATTATATGAAAGGAAACTAATATTTTACAGACTATCTTCATTAGCTGGATTGCTTACCTATATTTATTCTATAAATTTGGTATCTTGACCATACCTCAAATAAGAGCATGCACTGGTGTTTGTAAGCAGGATGACAGACACAGTGCTGGACAAGCTTTAGGAAACTGAGATAAAAATTAATAGATATTTGGTATTCATGGATGAGATACATAAACCTCCTTGCAGATAAAATATTTGAGTGAGAAGACAGCAGATCAAAAAAATGGACAGTTCATCAACATTCACAAGATTCACAAAATGCAAGATCCTTTGGTTATCACATGAAGAATCACGTTGTCTATTCATACATAACCAAAACATTTTTTAATAACAAGATTCTCAGAAAGATTTGTAAATCACTAAATACACAGGAACTAATATACAAGCCAAAGATTTAATTGTATTGCTAGAAAGGCCTTATTGTGTGAGAATAGTAGCTTGCGCCATGGATTACATGAGCCTTTAGTCCTTTTTGCCCAAATTGAACTTAACCAACTAAGTGTACATTGTGAGCCAAAATATCCATTTCAAAAAGCGTAAGATCTTTACAAACTAAAAATCTTTTTTTAAGATTTTATTTATTTATTTGACAGACAGAGATCACTAGTAGGCAGAGAGGCAGACAGAAAGGGAGAGGGAAAGAGTGTCCCTGCTGAGCAGAGTCTGAAGCAGGCTTGATCCCAGGACCCTGGGATCACAACCTGAGCCAAAGGCAGAGGCTTTAACCCACTGAGCCACCCAGGCACCCCTACCTACAAACTAAAAATCTTTGCAAATAAACTGGTAATAAATTTCAGAACTAGTAGACCATGCTGAAGATCAAAAGGACCAATTTAAAAGCAGAATAAACAGAAGTATGTATTCCTACTTATATAATTTTTTTCAAATGATTTTTTCACTTACATGCTTTTCTGTGCCTTATGAATCTAAATTCCTTCCATTCAGTAAACACTTACTTAAATATTATTATTTGTGATACCTTTCCAAATTTTTTCACTACACACTTAGTTACCCCAATGTACAATTTGCACTATCTTTTTATTGCCAATGAGCTTTTTCAAAAATGTCTGAGTGGCTCAGTTGGTGGAGCATGTGATTCTTGATCTCAAAATTGTTAATTCAAGCCCCACACTGGGTGTAGAGTTGTGTTATGGTGAGTGCTGTGAATTGCGTAAGACTGATGAATCACAGACATCTACCCCTGAAATAAGTGATACATTATATGCTAATAAAAGTCAGTAAATAAAATCATTAAAAAATAAACTATTTCATTTTGTTTGTTGATGATCTATTGCTGAGGAGCACATTTCATCAAATCTTAGCTTCAAAAACAATAAACACAATTGCACACAGTTCCTGAGGTTCAGGATGCTGGGAGCAACTTGCCTGAGTCTTTTAGCTCAATGATCACCTACAAAATCTAGTCAAGATATTGTCAGGACTGCAGCTGTCTTAAGGCTTGGCTCATGGTGGAAGATCTACATATGGGGACACTAGCATGGTACTTGGCTAGACTGAGTTCCTTGCCAGCTATTGCTTAGTGTTCTGTGTCCCTAGTCATTTTGGCCTCTCCCTAGGACTTTCAAATTATGGCAACAGGCTTTTCAGGTGAGTCTGTTTGTCTGGGAGACAAATGAACTGTATATAGCCTTTTATAACATAAACTAGAAAGTGACACCATGATATACCAGGGCATCTTCCTCATTCTATAGGTCACATCAATAAACTGGTACAACAAGGAAGGAAACTATACAGATTGTCATACGAGGAATTAGGATCTTTTGGGGGGGGCACAAGGGAAACTGGCTACACAGTACGAATCCATGTTTTCCGTACCCCAAGTATTATAGGGGAAAGTTTGAACAGTGAAGGAGAAAACATTTCTCACTTTTCTCCTTTTTATCTTTCTGTCATTCTTTCTGTTTTTATCTGATTTTTGTTTTTGTTTTTGTTTTTTTAGAGCTAAGCTTATAAGATTGTTTTCATATTTTTTTGAGTGGAGCATTCTTCATTGATTATAGTCATTTTTCAATACTTGAAACAGAAGTTGTTGAATTAACTTTTAGAAACAAATGAAACATCAAACTAGAAAGCATAAAGCATTCACTTTGCATTGAAGAAAGTGAGACCCTTGGAAGTGTGTCAGTTGTTTCACTGATGAAATGAACACATAAAATTTAGGAACCCAGTTTTATCATATAGACACATCCCCAACTTTCTTATTTGACACTGTAACATTAGACTGAATTGAACCTTCCTTCTAATGTGGTTTATTTCCCCATATACTAATGACATTCCTAGTTCCTATTTTTTTATTTCTCCTTTTTCTCATGTTTAGGATGTTCTTTCTGTCCTTTCTTCAAATTCTCTATTCCCTTAAGATGTGATAATTTTCAAAATTATAGTTTTAGGAATTATCTTCTGACTATATACTCATTTCCACCTATGTGTTTGCAATTAAGAAACCAAAAACTGAATAAATGACTCCATTAAGAATCACTTCAGACTTTTGTTAGAGGCCAATCACCCAAACACCACTCAATTCAAGTTATATTCAGAGCTTGGGAAATACCCCCAAGCTGGGTTCAGACACCCAATGAACTCATTGTGAGGTAGATGTAAGCTAAAATTCCACTAAATATCTGACCTCCATAAACCCCTACTTTGACTGATGAACCACAGATATATGTTACATTTCTTGGAATTAGTGTCAATGTCCATTCATCCCCACAAAATCTGATTATTCCCCTTTCTTCAGTGTAAATCTTCAGTTTGGTCAGCAAACCCGGAGGAGGTGAATGAAAAGATATTCTAGACACTTAAGTAGGAGAAAAGAGAGGGTGACCAGAAACTCTACTGGCAAAAGTTCCCAAGCCAAATTTTGTCTCCACTTTTACTGTGAATGTTATCAATACATCAAGAAAATAAGAAAAATGAGAAAAGGAATGAGAAGACTTCATATTCAGGACAGTGACATAGAGAATATTGTGTGATTACAGCAAGCTGGGCTTGTAACCTCTGTGCAGACATGGAGTACCTGACCACCAAAGATAAATGTTATCTCCTAAATAAAGCTTTTACTTCCTGGATGAGTATATTGAGATGCAATGAGGATCTGGGAGTTTTCAGCCCAGAAACTACAAAGGAGGCCCAGTTTTCTGGACACTTCTTCTTTGCTTTTCAATTAGTTTCATCAAAGGAGGCATGTGTTTATTAAACCTTATTTAGCCAGGCATTCCTTGTGAGTTCCCATATAAATTTAAACTTGTAAGTGGCATGTATTTTTTTAGGAGAAACCTGAGAGGAATATTAACATTGTAATAATTTAGTACTGTAGTACAATCCTGCCTTAACAGGACATGGATTCCCCATCAAAGTGTCCTGGATTTGAAAACTGGATTAAATTTAGGATTTGATTGAGGAATTGTGACTGTTTATGGGGTTTCAAGTTAGACTTTAGTTCACTTGACCCACAGAGCTTTAACTTCTTCAAATCAAGTAAGAATTTAACAACTGTCCATCTAATTCTTTTTTTTTCATTTATTTTATTTTACATTTTTAAATTATGTAATTGTGTTATGTTAGTCACCATAAACTACACCATTAGTTTTTGATGCAATGTTCCATCTAATTCTTTTCATGAGTACACCATGATCAGCTAGTTAATCCATGTGTCCCATTGGCTTCTTTGTGTTTAGGGATCCCAGGGCTGTGGTAGTGGTTCCTACTGTAATTTCCGACCTAGAGAAAAAGAGACTGCAGAGTTTTTAAGGATACTGGGCTTCCCTCGTCAAATAATTACAGTCATGGTGAAATATGTATTCATTGGATCCATCTTCATCAGGTGAGCTGGTCTCACATAAGAAAGTCCACTCAATATTTCAATCTCCTTCACAATTTGGATTGTTACCCTAATTATGCACTGAAATAAAGTCATCAGACACTAACATGGGCAGCCATACAGGGCTACCTCTGCAAAGAAGAGCAACAGCAGCTGAATCCTGCACATACCCTTATTTATGTATTTATATGTTTAGGTACTTATGCATTTGTATTTATTTATTATTTATTTATTTATTTTTATTTTTTGTCAGAAAAGCAAGGACAGATGCCTCATAGCATGGGAAAGGACTACAAAGGGATCACAAATATCTTGAAGCAGGCTTGCATTCTCCCCTAAGCATAGGCATGCAGGAAGTCATTCAGGGGATAAGAGAGGAGCAGAATATTTGGACTAGCAACCACCAGGGGCAGAAAGGGGAGACTGGGGGTTACATTCTTTCCTCAAAACTTATGCCCTGCCCCTGGAGACTGTGGGATCCTATTCCTACTGGACCATTGTATTTAACACTCTGAGAACAGGAACACTGCTGACATTTCAGCTGCTTCCACACTCACTCCTACGGGCTTAAAATATACTTTCTAAGAATAACTCTACAAACACCAATGTAGTTCTGGCATTTCAACATCATTTAATATAGCTCATCCCTGGGCCCTAGTTTCAGCCAACTAACCAAATTATTAGGATACATTTGTGGGTTGCTATAACAATTTACCAAACACTTGGTGGCTTAAAACAAGGGAAATGTAGGGCATGGCTGGGTGGTTCAGTGGGTTAAGCCTCTGCCTTCGGCTCAGGTCATGATCTCAGGGTCCTGGGATCAAGCCCTGCATTGGGCTCTCTGCTCAATGGGGAGCCTGCTTCCTTTGCTATTATTTAAAGTCACTTACCAACTTGGAGTGTTCTGCCTCTTTCTTTGAGGAGCCCATTTCAGATTACAACAATAAAGCTTTCAAGACGGTTGTGAACATACTCTCCCTCTCAACCAAAGTCTTTCTCTTTCCATGAGCTCAAATGCAAGGGGAAGGCTGTGTGAATGGTCAGGAGCTATAAAGGGCTGAAGAAGAATCACATTGAAGAAAGGCGTCTGTGAGAGCTTCTAATGTGTAGGTGTCTCAAGAGATATCTGAGAAAGTGTTTATTTAGCCACTGATCTGATTAAGAGGCCTCTGAAGGAAGACACCAGTACTAGGAACATGAGCATTTGTAAGAGCATGGTGGCTGGAAGGCCAGAGTACTTAACTGTAACTTCCTCCTTATTCTGCAGTGCACTGGCTATGCACTGAGTCTGGATTAGGGAGGGCAGTTTTTCCCTATAAGACCCACCAGGCAAAGGTTTTGTAATACCCTATGTAGTTGGGCTTACAAGATCACAGATAGGGTTTTGGCCTGGAGTCAAATCTGTCAACCGTAATTTATGTCCTTAGTTTCTTGGGTTCAAATGAGATACAGGCTAACTCAACCTTGTGGCAAATGTGTTTGACTTTGAAGAGCTGCACCAAAAACTGGGTGATTAGTCTAGGCCACAGAGAAAGGAAAGTCACAATCAAAGTCACCCCAAGCAGTATGCTCGGGACTACCTGGAGGATTGAATTTCACCATGAACTCCAATCATCACCAAGTCAGGAAAAAAATATCCCATAATAAATCTTTTCTTCAGAGAATCTGAAAGCTTCCTTTTTAGCCACAAAATAGACTATTATATTTTGTTGTTCCATTGACCTGAGTGCAGCTGAATGTGTTGGCAATTGTACAGACATGTCTTGGCTATCCATCAGGAAGTCAAGGACTATGTGGTTATTCAAAAATCCTGGGGCCAAAGAATTGAATCTCACTCATTTTTGCCTCCAAAATTGAAGTAGTATTATTAATGACTTCAGCAAGAATCAAAGACAAGTTTTACATAAACTTTTCAAATTGAAGGACCCTGATAGTAAGAATAGTTCCCTGGATCATTTACTTAATCAGAGAGTCAGTAATGTCACCTGGCATTTCTTTCATTAATCAGCATCTGCCTGGTTTTGGAGTTCTGACTTACTTGTCTTTATGTGACAAAGTCTTTCTTAATGAGAGAGACTATTTTGATTATTTGGAAATTTATTAATGACACATTTGAACATGTTACATTGTTAGGGAAAAGAAAGGTGGAGGTCTGGCCTTTAAGAAAAGAAATATCCCAAAGGGCCATTCACAGGGTCATGTGTAATAATACTTGACTACCAAAGGGATGAATTGATCACAATTTCTGCCAATGGGAAGATCCCATAAGTGGAACTGAAGAGTCTATGTAGGACAGCAGAAAGAATGGGGGAAGAGAAGACTGCCACTATCAAAGTCAAAATAACCCTGAAGTTTTTCATCCTTTCCCCATACATTCTGATTGTCCCCATCTGCCAGGAGTGAGCAGGCACCTAGGAAAATTTTGTTTTGTTTTGTTTCGTTTTGCTTTGCTTTGCTTTGTTTTGTTCCTGTAGTATATGCGTTCAGCTGTGGCAACTCAGGGTCCAGATTAATAAATGAGGAGTACGTGACATATCAGAATGTTCCATTTTTTAGAAAAATGTTGATTCATAATATACAATGACACAGCAGTCATTTTTATGTGTGGAATAGGACAATAAATGAAATATCCATTAGTTTGTCAAGTTATGGGCAATGACAATAGCCTGGGACAGGTATACCAGTTAAGTTTGTGAAATGGGAGTCACACAGGCTACTCTATGGGAGAGAGAGAAGAGACATTAGATCTGCATGTCTCCTTCAATCATAACCAGGCTCACTGAAGTTGAAGATAATGATGTTCTACCTGTTGGGAGACATTTTCTAATCAACTAAGACAGGGGCACTATTTCCTGTACCATGAGTAAGGAAAGCACCTTTCATGGGGCCCAGTGTGAAGAACACAAAATTTCACATATGGATCCTCTTGAGGATCAATAACATTTTTTACTCTAGATACTGATAGCAATCCCAAGGGGTTATCCAGACAAAGGAGGAAGGCCACTTTAAGGAAATTGTTTAATTAGAAACTGCAAAAAAAATGTTTTTGATGTAGTGATTCAAGATTTGTTGTTTATGTATAATACTCAGTGCTCCATGCAATGCATGCCCTCCTTAATACCCACCCCAAGCCCACCCATCCCCCTCATCCCCTCCCCTCTAAAACCCTCAGTTTGTTTCTCAGAGTCCACACTCTCTCATGGTTTGTCTCTCCTTCTGATTTCCTCCCTTTCATTTTCCCCTTCCTTCTCCTAATGTCCTACAAGTTATTCCTTATGCTCCACAAGTAAGTGAAACCACATGATAATTGGCTTTCTTTGCTTGACTTATTTTACTCAGCATTATCTCCTCCAGTCCCATTCATGTGGATGCAAAAGTTGGGTATTCATCCTTTCTGATGGCTGAGTACTATTCCATTGTATATATGGACCACATCTTATTTATCCATTCACCTGTTGAAGGACATCTTATCTCTTTCCACGGTTTGGCTATTGTGGACATTGTAGAGACTGCAAATTAATTTCAAAATTATTCTTAGGTTTTTCTCTTCTCTAGCTTTTCTAGGCAAAACTCAATTAACAATTTTAATCTCCTTATCTATTCAATTTTCTTTTTTTTTCTTTTTTCTTTTCTTGTTTTTCTTATTATTAAATGTGGCTTTATTTTTTGATGATGGTCAGTTAGTCAGCATATAGCACATCATTAGTTTTGTATAACACCAAGTGCTCATCACAACATGTGTCCTCCTTAATACTCATCACCTGACAATCCCATTCCCATATCCCCTCCATTCCAAAACAGTCTTTGTTTCCTAGTGTCCATATTCTCTCATGGTTTGTCTCCCTCTATGATTTCTTCCTCTTTAGTTTTCCCTCCCTTCCACTGTGGTCCTTCAAGATATTCCTTGTGTTCCACATATGACTGAGACATATGATAATTGTCATTCTCTGCTTGACTTATCTCACTTAGCATAATCCCCTCCAGTTGATCCATGTTGATGCAAATGGAGGGTATTCATTATTTCCAATGGCTGAATAATATTCCATTGTGTGTGTGTATATATACCATATCTTTTTTATCCATTCATCTTTTGAAGGACATCTCAGCTCCTTCCACAGTTTGGCTTTTTTGATGTTGCTGCAATGAAGATTGGGGTCTGTGTGCCCCTTCTTTTCACTACATCTGTATCTTTGGGGTAAATATCCACTAGTGCAATTTTGGGGTCATAGGGTAACTCTATTTTTAATTTATTAATGAATTTCCACACTGTTTTCCAGAGTAGGTGCACCAACATGCATTCCCACAAATAGTGTAACAGGGTCCCCTTTCTCCACATCCCTCCAACACTTTTTGTTTACTGTCTTGTTAATTTTGGCCATTCTAACTAGTGTTAGGTGGTATCTCATTGTGGGTTTGATTTGAATTTCCCTGATGGACAATGATGAACACTTTATTCATGTGTCTATTAGTCATTTGTATGTCTTCTTTGGATAAGGGTCTGTCCATGTCTTCTGCCCATTTTTTGACTGGATTCTTTGTTTTATGGGTGTTGATTTTGAGATGTTCTTCATAGATCTTGGATACCAGCCATTTATCTGTAATGTCATCTGCAAATATTTTCTCCCGTTCCATAGGTGGCCTCTTAGTTTTGTTGACTGTGCGGTTTTGTTGATTGCACTTTGCTGTGCGGAAGCATTTTTTTCTTTTCATGATAAAGTCCCAAAAGTTCATTTTTGCTTTTATTTCTGTTGCCTTTGCAGATGTGTCTTGAAAGAAGTTGCTGTGTATATGGACCACATCTTCCTTATCCATTCATCCGTTGAAGGGCATCTTGGTTGTTTCCACAGTTTGGCGACCGTGGCCATTGCTGCTATAAACATTGGGGTACAGATGGCCCTTCTTTTCACTACATCTGTATCTTTGGGGTAAATACCCAGCAGTGCAATTGCAGGGTCATAGGGAAGCTCTATTTTTAATTTCCTGAGGAATCTCCACACTGTTCTCCAAAGTGGCTGCACCAGTTTGCATTCCCACCAACAGTGGAAGAGGGTTCCCCTTTCTCCACATCCTCTCCAACACACGTTGTTTCCTGTCTTGCTAATTTTGGCCATTCTAACTGGTGTAAGGTGGTATCTCAATGTGGTTTTGATTTGAATCTCCCTGATGGCTAGTGATGATGAACATTTTTTCATGTGTCTGGTAGCCATTTGTATGTCTTCATTGGAGAAGTGTCTGTTCATATCTTCTGCCCATTTTTTAATATGATTATCTGTTTTGTGTGTGTTGAGTTTGAGGAGTTCTTTATAGATCCTGGATATCAAACTTTTATCTGTACTGTCATTTGCAAATATCTTCTCCCATTCCGTGGGTTGCCTCTTTGTTTTGATGACTGTTTCTTTTGCTGTGCAGAAGCTTTTTATCTTGATGAAGTCCCAGAAGTTCATCTTTGCCTTTATTTCCTTCGCCTTTGGAGACATATCTTGAAAGAAGTTGCTATGGCTGATATCAAAGAGGTTACTCCCTATGTTCTCCTCGAGGATTCTTGTCTCACGTTGAGGTCTTTTATCCATTTCGAGTTTATCTTTGTGTACGGTGTAAGAGAATGGTCAAGTTTCATTCTTCTACATATAGCTGTCCAGTTTTCCCAGCACCATTTGTTGAAGAGACTGTCTTTTTTCCACTGGATATTTTTTCCTGTTTTGTCAAAGATTATTTGACCATAGAGTTGAGGGTCCATATCTGGGCTCTCTACTCTGTTCCACTGGTCCATGTGTCTGTTTTTATGCCAGTACCATGCTGTCTTGGTGATCACAGCTTTGTAGTAAAGCTTGAAATCAGGTAACATGATGCCACCAGTTTTATTTTTGTTTTTCAACATTTCCTTAGCAATTCGGGGTCTCTTCTGATTCCATACAAATTTTAGTATTATTTGCTCCAGCTCTTTGAAAAATACTGGTGGAATTTTGATTGGAATGGCATTAAAAGTATAGATTGCTCTGGGCAGTATAGACATTTTAACGATGTTTATTCTTCCCATCCAAGAGCATGGAATGGTCTTCCATCTTTTTGTGTCTTCTTCAATTTCTTTTAGGAGTGTTCTGTAGTTCCTCGAGTACAGATCTTTAACCTCTTTGGTTAGGTTTATCCCGAGGTATCTTATGGTTTTTGGTGCTATAGTAAATGGAATCGATTCTCTAATTTGCCTTTCTGTATTTTCATTGTTAGTGTATAAGAAAGCCACTGATTTCTGGACATTGACTTTGTATCCTGCTACATTACTGAATTGCTGTATGAGTTCTAGTAGTTTGGAGGTGGAGTCTTTCGGGTTTTCCATATAAAGAATCATGTCATCTGCGAAGAGAGAGAGTTTGACTTCTTCCTTGCCAATTTGGATACCTTTTATTTCTCTTTGTTGTCTGATTGCTGTTGCTAGGACTTCTAATACTATGTTGAACAAGAGTGGTGAGAGTGGGCATCCTTGTCGTGTTCCTGATCTCAATGGGAAGGCTGCAAGCTTTTTCCCATTGAGGATGATATTTGCTGTGGGTTTTTCATAGATAGATTTGATGAAGTTCAGGAATGTTCCCTCTATCCCTATACTTTGAAGCGTTTTAATCAGGAACGGATGCTGGATTTTGTCAAAAGCTTTTTCTGCATCAATGGAGAGGATCATGTGGTTCTTCTCTCTTCTCTTATTGATTTGTTCTATCACATTGATTGATTTGCGAATGTTGAACCATCCTTGTAACCCAGGGATGAATCCCACCTGGTCATGGTGGATAATCTTTTTAATGTGCTGTTGGATCCTGTTTGCTAGGATCTTGTTGAGAATCTTAGCATCCATATTCATCAGTGATATCGGTCTGAAATTCTCCTTTTTGGTAGGGTCTTTGCCTGGTTTGGGGATCAGGGTGATGCTGGCTTCATAAAAAGAGTCTGGAAGTTTTCCATCAGAAAGGACGAATACCCAGCTTTTGTAGCAACATGGACAGGACTGGAAGAGATTATGCTGAGTGAAATAAGTCAAACAGAGAAAGTCAAATATCATATGGTTTCACTTATTGGTGGAGCATAACAAATAATATAGAGGACAAGGGGAGATGGAGAGGAGAAGGGAGTTGAGGGAAATTGGAAGGGGAGGGGAACCATGAGAGACTATGGACTCTGAAAAACAACCTGAGGGTTTTGAAGGGGCGGGGTGGGAGGGTGGGGGAACCAGGTGGTGGGTATTAGGGAGGGCACAGATTGCATGGAGCACTGGGTGTGGTGAAAAAACAATGAATACTGTTACGCTGAAAATAAATAAAAAATTAAAAAAAAAAAAAAGAAAGAAGTTGCTGTGGCTGATGTCAAAGAAGTTACTGCCTATTGTCTCCTCTAGGATTTTGATGGATTCCTGTCTGACAGTGAAGTCTTTCAACCAGTTTGAGTTTATCCTTATGTACGGTGTTAGAAAATGGTCCAGTATCATTCTTCTCTATATAGTTATACAGTTTTTCCAGAAACATTAATTGAAAACACTGTCTTTTTTCCATTGGATATTTTTTCCTGCCTTTTCAGACTAGTTGACCATAGCGTTGAAGGTTATATGTGGGCACTATATTCTGTTCCATTTATCTATCTGTCTGATTTTGTGACAATGCCTTGGTGTTCTTTGGATCAAAGCATTGTAATATAGCCTGAAATCAGGCAAAGTGATACCCCCCACTTTGTTTTGTTTTTGTTTTCCCCACATTTCCTGGGCGATTCATGATCTTTTCTGGTTCCATATAAATTTTAGGATTGTTGGTTCCAACTCTTTGAAAAATAGCAATGGTATTGTGATAGGGATGGCCTTGAAAGTGTAGATTGCTCTGCGCAGCATAGACATTTTATTAAGGTTTATTTTTCCAATCTATGAACATGGGATGCTTTTTCATCTCTTTGTGCCTTCCTCAGTTTCTTTCAAAAGTGATCTGTAGTTTCTACAGTGTAGATCTTTTACTTCTCTGGTTAAGTTTATTCCTAGGTATCTTAAGTTTTTTGATGGCACTGAAAGTGGAATTAATTCCTTAATTTCTCTATGTTACATTATTAATGCATAGAAACTCAACTGATTTTTTTAAAATTTTTATTAACATATAATGTATTATTTGCCCAAGGGGTACAGGTCTGTGAATCATCAGGCTTATACATTTAATAGCACTCACCATAGTACATATCTTTCCCAACATCCATAATACAACCACCCTATCCCTACCTCCCCACCCCCTAGCAACCCTCAGTTTGTTTTGTAAGATTAAGAGTCTCTTACGGTTTTTCTCCTCCGATAACATCATGTTTCCTTTTTTTCCTTCCGTACCCCCCACAACCCCCTGCCCTGCCTCACAAATTCCTCATATCAGAGAGATAATATGATAATTGTCTTTCTCTGATTGACTTATTTTGCTCAGTGTAATACTGTCAAATTCCATCCATGTCATTGCAAACGGCAAGATTTCATCTGTTTTGTTGGCTGCATAGTATTCCATTATGTGTGTATATATATGTACACACACACACACACGAGGTGAGATATATATATATATATATATATATATATATATATATATATATCGCCATTCATCTCTTGATGGACAACTAGGTTCTTTCCATAGTTTGCCTATTGTGGACGTTGCTATTATAAACTTTCAGGTGCATGTGCCCCTTTGGATCATTACATTTGTGTCTTTAGGGTAAATACCCAGTAATGCAATTGCTGAGTCATAGGGTAGCTCTATTTTCAACTTTTTGAGGAACTCTATGCTCTTTTCCAAGTGACTGCAACAGTTTGCATTCCCACCAACAGTGTAGAAGGGTTCCCCTTTCTCTGCATCCTCGCCAACATCTGTCTTTTCCTGACTTGTTAATTTTAGCCATTCTGACTGGTGTGAGGTGGTATCTCATTGTAGTTTTGATTTGTATTTGCCTGATGCCAAACACTTTTTCATGTGTCTGTTGGCTATATGGATGTGTTGTTTGCAGAAATGTCCGTTCATGCCTTCTGCCCATTCCTTGATTGGATTATTTGTTCTTTGGGAAATGCAACTGATTTTTGTGCATTAATGTTGTCTCCTGCAACACTGATGAATTGCTGTATGAGTTCTAGGGATTTGGGGGTGAATACTTTCTCATTTTCCTCATAAAATATCACCAGATCATCTGCAATGAAAGAGAGTCTGACTTATTTACCGATTTGAATCTTTTATTTCCTTTTGCTGTCAGATTGCTGATGCTACTTCTAGCACAATGTTGAATAATAATGGTGAAAGTGGGTGTTCCTGTCATGTTCCTAATCTGAGTGGATAGGCTCTCATTTTTGCCATTGAGAATGACATTCATTGTGGGCTTCGCATAGATGGCTTTTATAATTTTGTGGAATGTTCTTTTTATTCCTATGCCCTTAAGAGTTTCAGTCAGAAAATAATGCTGTATTTTGTCAAATGCTTTTTCTACATTGAGAGGATAGTATTGTTCTTGTCTTTTCTTTTTTAATATACTGTATCACATTGATTGATTTACAAATATACAACCATCCTTGAAGTCCAGGAATAAATCCCACTTGGTCATGTTGAATAACTCATTTAATGTATAGTTGTATCCTATTGGCTAGGATCTTGTTGAGTATTTCAGCATCCATATTCATCAGGGATATTGGTCTGTAATTCTCCTTTTTGATGGGGTCTTTACCTGGTTTTGGCGTCAGGTTAAAGTTGGCCTCATAGACTGAGTTTACACGTTTTCCATTTGTTTAGATTTTTTTTTTTTGAAAAGCTTCAGGAGAATAGATATCATTTCTTCTTTAAATGTTTGCTAGAATTCCTCTGGGAAGCCATCTGGCCCTGGATTCTTGTATTTTGGGAAGTTTTTGATTACTGCTTCAATATCATAACTGGTTATTGGTCTATTCAGGTTGTCTATTTCTTCCTGTTTCAGTCACTGTAGTTTATAAGTTTCCAGGAAGGCATCTTTTTCTTCCAGGTTGTTTAATCTGTTGGCATTTCTTTGCAGGTAGTAATTCATAATATATATTTTTTCTATTTCTTTGGTGTTAGTTATGATTTCTTCCCTTCCATTCAAGATTTTGCTGATTTGGGTCCTTTTCCTTTTCTATCGCCTCACTTTCAATCTGGATATGTCTTTAGTTTCAAAATGAGTACCTTGTAGACAGCATATGGATAGGTCCTATCATTTTATCCAGTCTGAAACCCTGTGCCATTTCATGGGAGCATTTAAGCTATTCACGTTGAGAGCAAGTATTGAAATATTTGAATTTATTACCATCATATTGCCTGTAAAATTCCTGTTTCTATAGATTGTCTCTGTAAATTTATGGTATATATTACTCTTGGGGTCTTTCTTCTTTTCTATAATCCCCCTCAATATTTCTTGCAGGGCTGGCTTGGTGGTCACATATTATTTCAGTTTCTGCCTGTCCCAGAAGCTCTTTGCCTTCTTGTTCATTCTGATTGGCAACCTTGTTGGATAAAGTGTTCTTGTATTCATGGCTTCATATTCTTCTCATTTAGTAACCTAAGTAGGTCTTCCCAGCCATTTCTGTCTTTCCAGGTTTCTGTGGAAAGACCTGATGTTATTCTGATGTTCCTCCCTCTATAAGTAAGAAATCTCTTCCCCATAGCTGCTTTCAGGATATCTTCTCTGGCTGTAAGATTTGCAAACTTCACTATTATATGTTGTTAAGTTATCTACTTTTATTGATCTTGGGAGGGGTCCTCTCTGTTTTTGGACACAAACACTTGTTTCCTTCCCCAGACTAGGGAAGTTCTCAGATATTATTTACTCAAATAATATCTTCCTCTCTCTTTCCAATCCCTTGGGGTTCCAAGTATTTCTGACACTGGAACATATCATGGCATCATTGATCTAAGTCTATTTTCATGGGCTACTAGCTGCCTGTCCCGATTTTCCTCAGCTTCCTTCCTTTCTATTGGCATATTTTCTAGATCACTGATTTGCTCCTCTGCCTCATGTACACTGGCTACTAGAGTATACAGTTTAGATTGCATCTTATTCAAAGCATTTTTAAGTTTGTCCTGATTAGATCTTATTTCTGCCCTTACAGATTCTTGACTGTCACTAACGCTTTTTTCAAGCCTAGCTGTTGACTTCATGATTGCTATCCTGAATTCTATACCTTATATCTTTCTTCCATCCATATCCACTAATTCTGTGGCAGAGGGCATTTCCTCTGACTATTTTCTTTTTCAGGTGTTCCTCCTCCTAGTCATTCTGTCAAGGAAAGACTGAGCCACCTCCTCCCTTCTAAAACCCTCAGTTTGTTTCTCAGAGTCCACAGTCTCCTAATGTCCTCCATGTTGTTCCTTCAACTACAGAAGTAACTGAAACCGTATGATAATTGACTCTCTCTGCTTGACTTATTTCACTCAGCATAATCTTCTCCAGTCCCGTCCATGTTGATACAAAAGTTGGGTATTCCTTCTTTCTGATGGAGGTGTAATATTCCAGTGTATATATGGACCATAAATTTTTTATCCATTCATCTATTGAAGAGTGTCTTGGCTCTATACACACTGGTTATTGTGGCCATTGCTGCTATGAACGTTGGAGTACATATGTCCCTTCCATTCTCTATATCGATATCTTTGGGTAATACCATCCTGCTCACGAAGGTTTGGATCAACCAAGAAATTAAAGAAGAATTTAAAGAATTCATGGAAACCAATTAAATGAAGACATATCAGTCAAAAACCTATGGGATACAGCAAAGTTAGTCCTAAGGGGGAAATACATAGCCATCTGAGCCTCACTCAAAGTAAAATAAAATAAAATAAAACAAAATAAAATAAAAAGAAAGATTATGAATAAACTAACTCTCTTTACACCTTAAAGAACTGGAAAATCAGCAACATATTGAGCCAATCCCATGAACAAAAAGGGAGATAATTGGGGCGCCTGGGTGGCTCAGTGGGTTAAAGCCTCTGCCTTCAGCTCAGGTCATGATCCCAGGGTCCTGGGATCTAGCCCTGCATCAGGCTGTCTGCTCAGCAGGGAGCCTGCTTCATCCTCTCTCTCTGCCTGCTTCTCTGCCTACTTGTGATCTCCTTCTGTGAAAAAAATAAATAAAAATCTTTAAAAAATAAATTTAAAAAAGGGAGATAATTAAGAATAAAGCAGAGATCAATGAGTTAGAACATAGAGATGCAGTAGAACACATCAATGAAACTAGAAGCTGGTTCTTTGAAAGAATCAATAAGATCGATAAACCACTGACCAAATTAATCCAAAAGAAAAGAGAGGGAACACAAATTAATAAAATTATGAATGAAAAAGGAGAGATTTTTTCTTTTTAAATTTAAATTTAACTGTATGTTTAACAAACATGTGTTAAGTACCTCATTAGTTTTTGATATGATGTTCAATGATTCATTAGTTATGTATAACACCCAGTCCTCATCACATCATGTGCCCTTCCTAATGCCCATCACTCAGTTACCTCATCCATCCACTCGCCTCCCTTTCTGCAACCCTCAGTTTGTTTCCCAGGGTCAAGAGTCTTATATGGTTTGCCTCCCTCTCTGATTTCTTCCCCTTCAGTTTCCCATCCCTTCCCTTATTTTCCTCTGTTCCTTCTTATGATTTTCTGCTTAGATGATCTGTATATTGCTATAAATGGGATGTTAAAGTGCCCTATTATTACCATATTATTATCAATTAGTTTCTTTATGTTTGCTATTAATTATTTTATATATTTGGGTGCTGCCATGTTGGGTCATACATATTTATAATTGCAAATACATATTTATAATTATACATATTATACATATAATATACATATATACATGTTATACATAATTATAATTTGTAATTATACATATTATAATTATACAATTATAATCATACATATTTATAACTATAAATTGTTGATATTTAGACCACTTCATTATGATATAATGCTCTTCTTCATCTCTTGTTACAATCTTTGCTTTAAAATCTAGTTTGTCTAATATAAGTATGGCTAGTCTGGCTTTCTTTTGGAATCCATTAGGATTACAAATTGTTCTCCATCCCCTCACTTTCAATCTTCAGGTGTCTTTAGGTCTAAAATGAGTCTTTCATATGCAGTATTAGATGGGTCTTATTTTAACCATTCTGAAACCCCATGTCTCTTGAATGCAGCATTTATTCCATTTATATTCAGTGTGATTATTGATAGATTTTAATTAATGTCATTGTGTTACCTCTAAAGTTGGTTTTTCTGGTGATATCATCTGTTCCTTTGTAGTCTTTATTGCTTTTGGTCATTTCTCCTCCCATTCAAATTGTCTCCTATAATATTTCTTGCAAGTATGGTTTAGTGGTCATGAAGTCCTTAATTTCTCTCTGTCTGGGACACTCTTTATCTTTCCTATTCTGAATGACAGCCTTGTTAGATAAAGTATTCTTGACTGTTTTTTTTTTTTTTTCCCATTCAACATGTTTATTATTTCATGCTACTCTCTTCTGGCCTGTCAACCTTCTGTTGGCAGATCTCCAGCTTACCAAATCTCTCTTCCCTTGTAAGCTGACTTTTTTTTCCATTTCTGTTTTCAGGATTGTTCCCATGACTGTTTTTGGTGAATGTGACTATGATATCTCCTGGTGATGGCTGCTTTTTGTTGAATTTAATGGAAATGCTCTGTTCTTCTTGTATTTCAAGGTCTTTTTCCTTTTCCAGCTATAATTTGCTTAAATAAATATTCTCCCCCTTTCCTCTGTCTTCTTTTTTCTGAGATTCCTATGAAAAGAATACTATTATGCCTTAAGGAGTCACTAAGTTCTCTAAATCTACATTCGTCATCCAATATCTTTCCCTTTTTTTCAGCTTCCTTATTTTCCATAATCTTTTCTATATCACTGATTCATTCCTCTGCTTCATCCACCATCCTTCTTGACATTCTGTCCAGGTGATTTTGCATCTCAGGCATAGGTGGACTTCTTTCTTTCTTTCTTTCTTTCTTTCTTTCTTTCTTTCTTCCTTTCTTTCTTTCTTCCTTTCTTTCTTCTTCTTTCTTTCTTTCTATTTTTTTTTTTTGCCTGACTAGTTCTTAGTTGTTTTATCTTCACAGTGAGAGATTCTCTAGAGTCTTCCATGTTTTTCTCAAGTCCAGCTAGTATGCTTATAATTGTTGTTTTAAACTTTTTTTTCAGGTGTCTTACTTATATTTGTATTGATTAAATCTCTGACTATGACTTATTTTCTGTTTTTGGTTTTTGTTTTTCTTTCTTTATCCTTATACTTGTGAACAGGTCAGAACATTGGTGTTTCCAGTTCTTTTATCCTCATAGAGGTCATGCCACCACTCCCAAATGCAGTCCAAGAAGAGGAACTATTTCTCTCTGTTTTACATGGGGATCCTCAGAACATGATGCCTGCTCCTGGACTTCCACTCTCCTTCCCCTCCAGAGCACTGCTAAGTCTCCCAGACATGACTGTGGTCATAGAGCAGACTTCTAAAACTTCAGACATTGAACTCTTCTGTATATAAAGAATTGAGATAGTTAGCCCCTCACCTTTTCCTTCTCAATGGTTTTGGTGAAGTGTTTTTCTTGAATACTCCCTCATGCATGATTTTGATCTCTCTCTTTCTCTCTCTCTTTCTCTCTGTCTCATTCTCTATGTCTCCCTCTCTCCCCCTCCCTTCATTTCTCTCTTTGGCGGGGGGGATTGATCTCTCTGTGATCAGGTTTCCCTCTCCACCACTGCACCTACAGTTATCTTCTCCCCCAAAACAACCCTTGACAGCCTCTACCTTCCTCAACCTTGAGAACTCCTACCTTCCTTCACCACTTTTCTACTTATAGATGTACAGGTTTCTTCTGTATTCAGAATGATTTGTTAATTACCTAGCTATGATCTTACCTAGCTATGATCGAGGGACAAGACAAGATTTGGGTCCTTCTGTATTGGGTCCATTCTGTATTCAGAGTGATTTGTTAATTACCTAGCTATGATCGAGGGACAAGACAAGATTTGGGTCCTTCTATTCCTCCACCATATAAACTCCTCTCTCTCATCCATTTTTTTTAATTTTTTTTAATGATATGCTAGTCACCATACAATACATCATTAGTTTTCGAAGCAGTGTTCCAAGATTCATTGTTTAACACCCAGTGCTCCATGCAATAAGTGCCCTCCTTAATACCCATCCCTAGGCCAACCCATCCCCCTAACCCTCTCCCCTTTAAAACCCTCAGTTTGTTTTTGTTTTGTTTTGTTTTGTTTTTCTCAGAGTCTGCAATCTTTTATGGTTCATATCCCCCTTTGATTTCCCCAACTTCACTTTTCCTTTCCTCTCCTAATGTCCTCCATGTTAATCCTTATGCTTCACAAGCAAGTGAAACCATGTGATAATTGGCATTCTTTGCTTGACTTATTTTACTCAGCATTATCTCCTCCAGTCCCACCCATGTTGAAATAAAACTTGGGTATTCATCTTTTCTGATGAATTGTATTGTATAGATTCCATTTTATAGATTGACCACATTTCTTTATTCATTAGTCTGTTGAAAGGCATTTTGGCTCTTTCTGCAGTTTGGCTGTTATGGATATCGTGGCTATGAGTATTGGGATACATATGGACCTTCTTTACACTACATCTGTATCTTGGGTGTAAATACCCAGTAGTGTAATTGCTAGAATATAGGGTAGCTCTATTTTTAATTTTTTGAGAAATCTCCACACTGTTTTCCAAAGTGGCTGCACCAACTTTCATTCTCAGCAACAGTGTAAGAGGGTTCCCCTTTCTACACATCCTTGCCAATATGTGTTGTTTCTTGCCTTATTATTCTTTGCCATTCTAACTGGTGTAAGGTGGTATCACAATGTGGTTTTGATTTGAATTTCCCTGATGGCTAATGAAAAAAGAACACTGTTTCATGGGTCTGTTAACCGTATGTATGTCTTCTTCAGAGAAGTGTCTGCTTATGTCTCTGGCCATCTTTTGACTTATTTGGTTTTTTAGTGTTGAATTTAAGTAGTTTCTTTTATCTCCTCTTTCATTTATAATTTTGTTAATCTTTTTAATCTTTTATTAATATTTGTTAATCTTTTGTTAATCTTTTCGTTGTTGTTGTTGTTTTGTTTTTTTCTTCTTTTAGATTAGTTTGGCGAGTGATTTATCAATATTACTGATTCTTTCAAAGAACCAGCTTCTAATTTTGTTGATGTGTTCTACTGGATCTCTGGTTTCTAATTCATTAATCTTTCGTGTAATCTTAATTATTTTCCTCCTTGTGCATGGGGTGGGATTAATTTGTTGGCAATTATCCAGTTCTTTAAGGCATAAAGAGAGTTTATTTATTTGGTGTTTTTCTATTTTTTTTTTTAAAGTGAGGCTTAGATGGCTATATATTTCCCTCTTAAGAACAACTTTGCTGTATCCCATAGGTTTTGTGCCACTGTGTCTTCATTCTCATTGGTTTCCATGAATTGTTTAAGTTTGTTTGATTTTCTTTTTGACCCAAACATTCTTGAACAGGATGGTATTTAGCTTCCATGTGTTTGAATTCCTTCCAAACTTTTCTTGTGGTTGAGTTCCAGTTTCAAAACATTGTGGTCTGAGAATATGCAGGGAATAATCTCAGTCTTTTGGTATTGGTTTAGCACTGTTTTGTGACCCATGATGTGGTTTATTCTGAAGAAAGTTTCATGTGCACTGGAGAAGAATGACTTTTCTGTTGTTTTAGGGTGGAATGTTCTGTATGAATCTATGAGGTCCATCTCGTTCAATGCATCACTCAAAGCTCTTGTTTCTTTATTGATTATCTGCATGGATGATCTATTAGTGAGAGTGGTGTGTTAAGATCCCCTACAATTAATGCATTCTTATCCACATGACTCTTTATTTTGATTAACATTTGACCTATGTAGAGGCTGTTCCCACATTGAGGGCAAAGGGATTTACAATTTTCTGATCTTCTTGTCAGATATACCATTTAAAAATGATGTAGTGTCCTTCTGTATATCTGACTACATTCTTTAGGTTAAAATTTAATTTGTCTGATATAAGAATTGCCTCCCCAGCTTTCTTTTGAAGTCCATTGGCATGAATGATGGTTCTACATCCCATCACTTTCAGTCTGGATATATCTTAAGTTCAAAATGAGTCTCTTGTAGACAGCATATGGATTGGTACTGTCTTTCTATCCAATCTACAACCCTGTGCATTTTCTTTTTTTTTAATGTTTTATTTCTTTTCAGCATAACAGTATTGTTTTTTCATGACACACAGTGCTCCATGCAATCCGTGCCCTCCGTAGTACCCACCACTTGGTTCCCCCAACCTCACACACCCCGCCCCTTCAAAACCATCAGGTTGTTTTTCAGAGTCCATAGTCTCTTATGGTTCACCTCCCCTTCCAATTTCCCTCAACTCCCTTTTCCTCTCCATCTCCCTATGTCCTCCATGTTATTTGTTATGCTCCACAAATAAATGAAACCATATGATACTTGACTCTCTCTGCTTGGCTTATTTCACTCAGCATAATCTCTTCCAGTCCCGTCCAGGTTGCTACAAAAGTTGGGTATTCGTCCTTTCTGATGGAGGCATAATACTCCATAGTGTATATGGATCACATCTTCCTTATCCACTCATCCGTTGAAGGGCATCTTGGTTCTTTCCACAGTTTGGCGACTGTGGCCATTGCTGCTATAAACATTGGGGTACAGATGGCCCTTCTTCTCACTACATCTGTATCTTTGGGGTAAATACCCAGTAGTGCAATTGCAGGGTCATACTGCCTAGAGCAATCTATACTTTTAATGCCATTCCGATCAAAATTCCACCAGTATTTTTCAAAGAGCTGGAGCAAATAATCCTAAAATTTGTATGGAATCAGAAGAAACCCCAAATTGCTAAGGGCATGTTGAAAAACAAAAATAAAACTGGTGGCATCACATTACCTGGTTTCAAGCTTTACTACAAAGCTGTGATCACCAAGACAGCGTGGTACTGGCATAAAAAAAGACTCATAGACCAGTGGAACAGAGTAGAGACCCCAGATATGGACCCTCAACTCTAGGGTCAAATAATCTTTGACAAAACAGGAAAAAATATCCAGTGGAAAAAAGACAGTTACTTCAATCAATGGTGCTGGGAAAATTGGACAGCTATATGTAGAAGAATGAAACTCGACCATTCTATTAAACCATACACAAAGATAATCTCGAAATGGATAAAGGACCTCAATGTGAGACAGGAATCCATCAGAATCCTCGAGGAGAACATAGGCAGTAACCTCTTTGATATCAGCCACAGCAACTTCTTTCAAGATATGTCTCCAAAGGCAATAGAAACAAAAGCGAAAATGAACTTTTGGGACTTCATCAAGATCAAAAGCTTCTGCACAGCAAAGGAAACTGTCAACAAAACAAAGAGGCAACCCATGGAATGGGAGAAGATATTTGCAAATGACAGTACAGACAAAAGGTTGATATCCAGGATCTATAAAGAACTCCTCAAACTCAACACACACAAAACAGACAATTATATTAAAAAATGGGCAGAACTGCTGGGTGTGGTGAAAAAACAATGAATACTGTTACGCTGAAAATAAATAAAAAATTTAATTAAAAAAAATGGGCAGATGATATGAACAGACACTTCTCCAGTGAAGACATACAAATGGCTATCAGACACATGAAAAAATGTTCATCGTCACTAGCCATCAGGGAGATTCAAATTAAAACCACATTGAGATACCACCTTACACCTGTTAGAATGGCCAAAATTAGCGAGACAGGAAACAACATGTGTTGGAGAGGATGTGGAGAAAGGGGAACCTTCTTCCACTGTTGGTGGGAATGCAAGTTGGTGCAGCCACTTTGGAGAACAGTGTGGAGATTCCTCAAGAAATTAAAAATAGAGCTTCCCTATGACCCTGCAATTGCACTCCTGGGTATTTAACCCTGTGCCTTTTAACGGGAGCATTTAAGCTGTTCACATTGAGAGTGATTATTGAAAGATATATTTTTATTGTCATCATGTTACCTGTGAGGTACTTGTTTCTATAGATTGTCTCTGTAAATTTCTGTCCTATATCCCTCTTGGGGTCTTTCTTCTTTTATACAATCCCCTTATTTCTTGCAAGGCCTTCTTCTTGGGCACATATGTTGTTCAGTCTTTGTGGGTCTTGGAAGCTCTTTACCTCTTCATCTCTTCTAAATGTCAGCCTTGTTGGATAAAGTATTCTTGGCTGCAACTTCTTCTCATTTAGTGCACTGAATATGTCTTTCCAGCCCTTTTCTGCTTGCCAGGTCTCTGTGGACAGGTCTGATTTTAATCTGATATTTCACCCTCTATATGTAAGGAATCTCTTCCTGCTAGCTGCGCTTAAGACATTTTCTCTGAATTTATGAGTCACAAATTTCACAATCACTTGCCTGGGGGTCTTTTCTACCCTCATTGGTCTTGGGGGGTGGCCTCTCTGCCTCTCGGACATGAACACTTGTTTCAGTCCCCAGATTAGGGAAATTCGCAGTTAAGATTTGCTCAGCTCTATCTTCTAGACCTCTCTTGCTCTCTCCACCCCCTCAGGGATCACAATAATTCTGACATTGGAGTATTTCATGGAGTCATTTATTTCTCTAATTTGATATTTTGCTTAATTTACCCTGATTGTTACTTTCTAGATTAGTTTCGATCTCATTGATAGCATTTTTAAGTTCTGCCAGATCAGCTTTCACTTCTGCCTTTAGAGAATCTATGTTGCCATTAATGGTTTTCTCCAACCTAGCTATTGTCTGCATAACTGTTACCCTGAATCCTAGTTCCAACATCTTGCTTATGTCCATATCCATTAGTTCCATGGCAAGGGTCACAGTCTTTGAATTTTTCCTCTATTGGGGATTCTTCCTTCTAGTCATTCTGGTGAGAGCTGGTTGATGGAATGTACAGAGTCCATACTATTGACCACAATCTAAGCAAGATACACCTGTTTTATAGGGACTTTAGGGTTCTTGTCCTCTTATTCTTGCAGTCTGTTTTCGGGGAGTGGTGGAGGAGTCTGCAGTATGGTTACTCAGACAATCCAGTTTGGGTAGAATTGCCTTGCCCCCTGTGATGGGCAATGGGCTCACTGAAAACCGGTTTTGGGGGGTTTTTGATCTCTGGTGGCTTTCCCTGTGGGTTTCTGTGTCCTTTCCAAGATTCAGAGCAGAAGTGACTATGTCCAAACTTCTGTCTTAGAACAAGAGATCACAAACTGTTCTCCAGAAAGCTGTCTAGGTCACACTGACTCCGTTTCTGTCTGTGCTGTTAAAACTGCAGCAATCTGGGCTGTGCACCCCACCACAGCACTCCCAGCCCTCAGTTCCAGGTCCAGGCATGTCCCTGGCCTTTGCGTTTCTAAATGCAGCAGCTGCCCCCAGTACACACCCCTCCCCCACATCTCCAGGTTTCACCCTGGGGGGGCTCCTCTAAAGTCCTTTCTCTGTGGCTTCCAGCAGTGTGTCTGTGCTCAGGCCCCAGTGGGGGATGCTTTTACACTTCTGTGTTATTTCACCTTCCCAGTACCAGTGCTTATGGCAGCTCTCTCCCCCTTCCATTTATCTTCCAATGTCTGCCCACAGAATCGTGGATCCCCACTTCATACCTTGAAATTGGTCACTGTAGATATTCAGTTGGTATAGATCCTGATATATCTTCTTACATCACAGACTGATTTCATGGATGTTTAGTGAGGTCTGGCAGATATCAAGCTCAATTTAGGGGACCAGTTGAAATATGGTCCCCCAGTCCTCCACCATCTTGGCCCTCCAGTCTCTTTCATCCATTTTCAATATCTTTCCATTTCTTTATGCCACCTTCAGTTTCTTTCATCAGTGTTTTATACTTTTCTGTGTACAGACATTTCATCTCTTTGGTTAGGCTTATTCCTAAGTATTTTATTATTTTTGGTACAATTGAAAAAGGGATTATTTTCTTAATTTCTATTAAGAAATAATAGAATTATATAATAGAATAATATTGATGACTCAATATTAGTGCAGAGAGGTGCAACTGAAAAGAAAGGGAAAAAATCTATATATTGATTTTGTATCCTGCAACTTTTTTGAATTTATCATTCTAGTTTTTTTTTTTTTTTTTTGGTAATATTTCACGTTGTCTATACATAGTGTCATGTCATTTGTAAATAGTGAAAGTATTACTATTTACAATTTGGATGTTTTAATTCTTTTTGTTTTCTGATTGCTGTGGCTTGGACTTCCAGTACTATGCTAAATAAAATTGATAAGAGTGGATATCCTTGTCTTTCCTCTATTGTCACAGGAAAATCTCAGGTTTTCTTCATTTAGGATGATGTTAGCTATGGGTTATTTTCATAAATGGCCTTTAAATGTTGAGATATGTTCCCTATAAATCTACTTTTTATGGTTTTTATCATTAATGGATGTACTTTATTTTTCTTAAGATTTTATTTATTTATTTATTTATTTACTTATTTATTTGAAAGAGCAGAGAGGGAGAGTGAGAGGGAAAAGCAGACTCTCCACTGAGCAGGGAGCACAATGTGGGACTCAATCCCAGGACCTTGATTTCATGACCTGAGTGAAGACAGATGCTTAACAGTCACCCTGTTTTACTTTACCATATGCTTTTTCTTTATCTATAGACATTATCCTATGGTTTTTATCCTTTTTATTCCAAACACGATGTATCATGTTGATTAATTTGTGAATACCGAACCATCTCTGTATCTTCAAAATAAATCCCACGTCTTTGTGATATGTATTTTCACTGCATTTTTTACATGGCATGCTAGTATTTTGTTGACCATTTTTCCATCCGTGTTCATCAAGGAATTTAATCTGAATTTCTCTTTCTTAGTGATATCTTTATCTGGTTTTGGTATCATGTGATTCTGGTCTCAAAGAGTGAATTTGAAAGTTTTCCTAACTTTTAGATTTTTTATTTTATTTATTTATTTTTACATTTTTTGAATACTCTGAAAAAATGGATATTTACTCTTTAAATGACTCATAACATTCACCTGAGAAGCCATCTAAACCTTGACTTTCATTTGTTGGAAGTTTTATTTTTTTATTACTGTTACAAATCCTTTACTGATTATTGGTCTGTTCAAATATTCTATTTCTTCCTTTTTCAGTTTTGATAGTTCATGTTTCTAGGAATTTACCCATTTCTTTTAGGTTGTCCAATTTGTTAGCATAAAGATTTTCATAAAATTGTCTAATATATGTTTGCATTTCTGGAGTGTTGGTTGTTATTTTTTTGTCTCATTTGTGATTTTATTTATGTATTATCTGTCTTTTATTCTTGATAATTGTGATTAATATATTTTTCACTTTTGTTGATCTTTTCAAAAAAGTATCTCCTGATTTCATTGATCAGTTCTACTCTTTTGGTTTTGTTGTTGTTATTGTTGTTGTTTGTTTCTTTATCTTTATCAGATGACATGATACTCTATATCAATACCATAAAGATCCCCCCAAAATCACTATAACTGATACACAAATTCAGTACAGTTGCATGATACAAAATCAATGTACAGAAATCTGTTGTATTACTACTCACCAAGAATGAAGCAGCAGAAAGGGAAATCAAATAGATCCCATTTACAACTGCACCAAAAACAATAACATACTTAGGAATAATCTTAACCAAAGAGATAAAAGATCTGTAGCCTAAAAACTATAAAAGACTGATGAAAGAACTTGAAGATGACACAAACAAATGGAAAAATATTATATGCTTGTGGGTCAGAACAAATATTGTTAAAATGTTTATACTACCTAAAGAAAACTATAAATTTGATGCAATCTCTATCAAAATTCTATGAGCATTTTTTTACAAAGCTAGAACAAACAATCCTAAAATTTATATGGAACCACAAAAGTCCACACAAAGCCAAAGCAATCTTGAAAAAGAAAAGGAAAGCTGGAGTCATTGCAATTATGGACTTCAAGTTCTATTACAAAGCAGGAGTGATCAAGACATTATGGTACTTGCAGAGAAATAGACACATTGATCAATGGAAAAGAATAGAAAACCCAGAAATGAACCCACAGCTGTATGGTCAACTAATCATTGACAAAACATGGAAGAACATCCAATGGATAAAATTCAGTTTCTTTAACAAATGATACCAGGAAAATTGGACAGGAACATGCAAAAGAATGAAACTGGACCTCCTTTCATAATACACAAAAACAAATTGAAAATGGATGAAAGACCTGAAGTGTGAGGCAGGAAACGATCAAATCCTAGAGGAGAACACAGGAAATAACATCTTTGACATAGGCCTTAACTACTTCTTACTAGATATGTCTCCTAGGTAAGGGAAACAAGAGTAAAAAATCAACTATTGGCACTTTATCAAGATACAAAGCTTCTCCACAGTGAAAGGAACAATTGATAAAATCAATCAGCAAACTTTGAAATTGGAAAAAAATTTGCAAATGACATACCTAGTAAAGTCATATTATCCAAAATATATGAAGAACTTATAAAACTCAACATCCCTGAAATAAATCAGTTAAAAAATGGACAGAAGACATGAACTTTTTTTTTCCCAAAGTGGACATCCAGGTGACTTAACAGACACATAAGAAGATGCTCAACATCATTAATCATGAGGGAAATGCAAATTAAAATTATAGGACGATATCTCCACACATCAGTCAGAATGGCTAAAATGAACAACACAGGAGAGGACAGGTGTTGGCAAGGATTTTGAGGATGGGGGACATTTATACACTGTTGATGAAAATGCAAAGTGGTGGAACCAGTATAGAAAACTGGATGGAAGTCCCTCAAAACGTCAAAAATAGAACAACCCTATGATCTAGCAATTGCAGTAGTAGGTATTAACCCTAAGGTTACAAGAACACTGATTCAAAGGGATCCATGTTCCCTAATTTTTTATAGCAGCATTATCAACAATAGCTAAAATATGAAA